>NC_084745.1:21606517-21851517 GCF_033978785.1 Entelurus aequoreus | reverse complement strand
ATGTGTGCAGGGATTATCCAGCCTGACGCCGGCTAGTTCTAGTTTAAATGGCTTCTTACCCGGAGACTCCACGTTTCTTTGGTTAGCTTTTCTCTTTGTTGTTAGCCCAGCTCGGCATCCCCGCTTCTGCTTCCACTCGCACCGCCTATGTCGTCTCCATTGGCGGTCACCGCTAGCACTTGACTCCGCTGCTACAAAGGCCGCTCGATGTAGCCCACGAAGTATTCCCATGCTAGCGAGGAGGTCCACCGTACATGCATCTTTCAGTCTATAACGACCCGATCCATCCACATCCAGAATTGTCTGTCGGTCATATGTGATCACAGAGTGTTCACGCTTTGAGCCAGCCATGAAATTGACAGAAATGACAGGTGTTTTTTGCCAAATCGCTCTACACTCCCAAGAGCATTAGTGAGCCGCAGCATTCTCATGCGCCGCCATTTTGTCATATATATATATATATATATATATATATATATATATATATATATATATATATATATATATATATATATATATATATATATATATATACTCTTCCGGGCTACATTATACACCCCCGCTACCACACAAACCCCGCCCACCTCAACCGACGCACGGAGGGAGGGGGGAGGGGGGGGGGGGTTGATGTGTGTGGGGCAGGGTTTGGGGGTTGGGGGGGTTGGTGGTAGCGGGGGTGTATAATATAGCCCGGAAGAGTTATGGATGCATGGGATTCTGGGTATTTGTTCTGTTGTGTTTATGTTGTGTTACGGTGCGGATGTTCTAACGAAATGTGTTTGTCATTCTTGTTTGGTGTGGGTTCACAGTGTGGCGTATATTAGTAAGAGTGTTAAAGTTGTTTATATCGCCACCGTCAGTGTAACCTGTATGGCTGTGGAACAAGTATGCCTTGCTGTCACATACGTGTGCAAGCAGAAGCCGCATACAACATGTACTGGCACGTTGATACTGTTGGCTGTAGAGGGCGCTAAATGCTGTGTCATCACAGTATCCCCTTATTATAGGGTTAGGGTGAAAATCGAACAGAAATTGCACCGGGAGATTACAGGGAGAGGCACAGAAATCCGGAAGTCTCCCGGGTAAATCGGGAGGGTTGGCAAGTATGCAGTTGAGCCGCATCAGAGTGGTCAAAGAGCCGCATGCGGCTCCGGAGCTGCGGGTTGCCGACCCCTGCTGTAGTGTAGTTAGTCAAGTTTGACTTATTACTATATAGAGTAATGGCACATTCCCGGTTAGGGTGAAGGCTGTCCTTCCTCAGCAAGCCCGGTTTGCCCCAGAAAGAGGGCCAATAATCAATAAACGTTAGTCCCTGTTTTCTACAAAAACAGGCAGCAGAGCACTCAAACACACTACTCAGCCTCCCTGGGAAAGTTTAAGCCGAGGTACTGGAAAGAGGGTCCGGCCGATAGTCGAACCTTAGATTCAAGAGGAGCCATGTGGATTCCGTCCTGGTCGTGGAACAACGACCAGCTCTTTACTCTTGCGGGAATCCTGGAGAAGGCCTGGGAGTATGCCTATCCAGTCTACATGTGCTTTGTGGATTTGGAGAAGGCGTATGACCGGGTCCCCTGGGAGGTCTTGTCGGAGGTGCTGAGGGAGTACGGAGTGAGGGGAACCCTGCTGAGGGCCATCCAATCTCTGTACAACCAAAGCGAGAGTTGTGTCCGGGTGCTTGGATGTAAGTCGGATACGTTTCCAGTGGGGGTTGGTTGGGTTGCGCTCTGTCACCTATCCTGTTTGTAATTTTCATGGGCAGGATTTCTAGGCAGAGTCGTGACCATGGCGGAGAGGGTATACGTCTCAGGGGGCTAAAGGTTGCGTCACTGCTGTTTGCAGATGATGTGGTCCTGATGGCACCATTGGTCCGTGACCTTCAGCTCTCACTGGATCGGTTCGCAGCCGAGTGTTCAGCGGCTGGAATGAGGATCAGCATCTCCAAATCTGAGGCCATGGTTCTCAGCAGGAAACCGATTGTTTGTACAGTCCAGGTAGAGGACGAGACTCTGTCCAAGGTGGAGGAGTTTAAGTATCTTGGGGTCTTGTTCACGAGTGAGGGAAAGATGGAGAAGGAAATCAGCCGGAGAATCGGAGCAGCTGGGGCAGTATTGCAGTCTCTCTGCCGCACTGTTCTGACGAAACGAGAGCTGAGCCAGAAGGCAAAGCTCTCGGTCTACCGAGCTATCTACATTCCTACTCTCACCTATGGTCATGAAGTGTGGGTCATGACCGAAAGAATAAGATCGCGGATACAAGCGGCCGAAATTAGTTTCCTCAGAAGGGTGGCTGGCATCTCCCTTAGAGATAGGGTGAGAAGTTCAGTCACCCGAGAGAGACTCAGAGTAGAGTCGCTGCTCCTTCGCTTGGAAAGGAGCCAGCTTAGGTGGTTCGGGCATCTTGTTCGGATGCCTCACGAGCATCTCCCTAGGGAGTCCTCGTTGCACGTCCCACTGGGAGGAGACCCCGAGGCAGGCCAAGGACCAGATGGGGGGATTATATCTCCTCTCTGGCCTGGGAACGCATCGGGATTCCCCAAGAGGAAGTTGCTAATGTTGCTCTGGAGAGGGAAGTCTGGGGGTCTCTGCTGGAGCTGTTGCCCCCGCGACCCGATTCCGGGGTTGCTGTACCTCTCATCATTGCCTCTCGCAGGCGGGGAATTAGAGACATGTACTCGATGCCTGGACATCTTTCTAGCGAGATTAAAAGTCCTAGCTATGTTCCTTTTTGTAATCTCTGACTGTCTCATCCTAGTGTCATTGGAGCCAAAGTATACAACTATGTTCGCATTGCTAGTGGTGCGATTAGCCTGTCCTACGTGTTTAGCTCCCTAAGACTAGCTTATATGTCAGGTGCTCTGGCCCCGGGAATACACTTAAATATGGCTGGTTTTCCAAGCTGTATGTTTCGGTTGATGGAGTTCCCTAGGACTAAGGTGTGGTGCCCGGTAGGCTGGGGTACTAGCTAAAGGGCTAAATCTAGTGTGCGTCTCAACCGGTTCACTGTGGCTTGTAGGCCGCTTAGGGCTGCTACAAGTTGGGCTAGCCAGCTCGCTAGAGCTAACGCTAGCAAATGTGTCTGCAGCGTCTAAAGTTACAAAATTACTCAGCTCTAATTGGCGGACACCGTCCTCTAGTAGGGCCAACCTATCTATGAGAGCGGTGCACGAAGAGCAGGGAGTCATACTCACGTTGTCTCTTTCACCGAGTCGAGTTCTTGCTGTCTTCGGACAAGTGGCCGCAGCGTGAGGGAGCAAATGCCTTCGGAATGTAGCTGCCTTCGCCGCGACGAGCTTAGCTTCGTGGGCTTAGCAGCTAGCTATCTGAGAGAGGGGCGGTGAGACAGAGAGCGGGTGGTTTGCAAGTTTGATAAGACTACTGTTTGAGAAGGAATAAAGAAAGCTGGAAAACAATTAGAAGCACACAGATAGAAAGATAGTACTTAGCTTTTTAGCAGTAGCAGCGAGTCACTCACGCTCTGGGAACCCAACCTAAAAAGAAAATCTGTTAAGCACATTGATTTTTTTTCATTAAAATGGTGGCTTAAGGTTACAATACCTCCCCCCCCCCAAAATGCAATGTGAAAATGGTTATTTTCGACTGCTAGGGAAGTTCAAATATACACTTAAAATAATTTTCAATTATTTTCACATTTTAAAATTTGTCTAAAAGTTACTGCCTATACTGGCTATATATACAATAATCAAGCAAATATTTTATACTTAATTTAAGTATGAACTAAATCACGTTTTTTTTTAAAGCTAAATATACTTACTGGGCAGCAGAGCACTCAAACAAATAACATAAATATCATGTTTATGATACTATTTCACACAAACAAAATACAGAACAGTAGTAGGAAAAAAATGACACTAGAAAAGTAACAATGAAAATCAATGTTGCAACATATGATATTTGACAGCTAGGGAAGTTCAAATGTTAACATAAACAAAAGTTAAATTATTTTAAAATATTACTATTTTTAAAAACTTACTGTATATACTGGCTAATGGTTGTATAGGATGTTTAAGAAAATATTTGTTTCCTAAAGTTGGTATTTAATAACATCCCTTTAAAAATTAGTTTTATTTCAAAATGTAAAAAAATACTATGAATAAAAAATATTTATTTTTTAAAGTAGGTTTACGTTTTTTGTGATCTGACACTGGCAAAAAAGTCAAGTAAATCAATGTTACCATGAATTGATTAACGTGGACCCCGACTTAAACAAGTTGAAAAACTTATTCGGGTGTTACCATTTAGTGGTCAATTGTACAAAATATGTACTGTACTGTGCAATCTACTAATAAAAGTTTCAATCGGCTAATGGTATTAAGCACATTTATTTTCTTCCAATTAAACTGTCTTTTAGAAGGCTAAAACACAATTTTTTTTTTAACATGATTGATATTTTACTGTAAGGGAAGTTCAAATGGAACACATAAAAAACTATTCTTTTTTAATTCCACTTTTTTTTTTTTTACTGTATATGCTGACTTTGTTAGATATTGGAGCGGTATGGCGTAGTGGGTAGAGTGGCCGTTCCAGAAACCTGAGGGTTGCAGGTTCGCTCCTCGCCTCTTGACATCCAAATCGCTGCCGTTGTGTCCTTGGGCAGGACACTTCACCCTTGCCCCCGGTGCCGCTCACACTGGTGAATGAATGATAGGTGGTGGTCGGAGGGGCCATAGGCGCAAACTGGCTTCTGTCAGTCTACCCCAGGGCAGATGTGGCTACAAATGTAGCTTACCACCACTCAGTGTGAATGAATGATGGGTTCCCACTTCTCTGTGAGTGCTTTGAGTATCAAAAAATAGAAAAGCGCGATATAAAATCTAATCCATTATTATTTATTATTATATTTGGGGAAATTGTTTTGTGCTAATTATAGTATTGACAAATTATGTAAACAAATATATTTAAAATAAAATATACCTAATAACATATGTTTTGGACACTATTTCACACCAACAAAATAGTCAATATTAGTTTTGTTTTAAAATTTGACACTTTAGAAAAATAATGAAATGAAATGAAAATCAATGTTGCCTAATAGTGAGAATAAGCACATTAATTTATGAGTTTTAATATAAAACAGTGGCTTTTAGAAGGTTACGCCCCCCCCCCCCCCCCGCCCCAAAAGGGAAAAATTAAAAATTAAATTAAAAAATACACAATTCAAACTATTGATTTACCTGTTAGGGAAGTTTAAATGTACACACAGAAAACAATTTGTATTTTTTTTAAAAACTGTATGTGGCTTTATATAAGATTCATAATAAAATATTTCATTACTAATTTCAGTATTTAGTCAATCTTTTTTTAAATGTATTCAGAATAATAAATATACTAAATAGTATATGTTTAGGTTATAACACCATTTCAAGCAAATAATAATTATAATGGTAGTTAAAATTAATAGGTAGAAGGGTTAAGCTTACATTTCTAAACAAGCACTTGCGTGCACACACGCACACAAAGTTACAATTTTCCCATGAGAGTTTATTGTTAAGTGAATGCCAACACTGCTGACATTTGTAACGTTTATACAGCACATAATGGAAAATGGCTTTATCCCTAGTGGTATTAATCTTCACATTGTAATATTATTTACAATTATATTACAATTTTCAGTTGTTTTAAAGTGCACACTTAACTTCCAGTAATGGCTAGTTGCAACTACAGACGTGTCTGTGTAGAATACAGAATGTGCTTCACAAAAGTTGCCTATTCTTCAGCCACCCATTGACTATTGAGCTCTGTGTGCGGGCGCACACACACAGCTGCACTTTCCAACTGATGACATAATGGAAAAAGCTAGTCCTAAATCAGAGCTATG
Source organism: Entelurus aequoreus (assembly GCF_033978785.1). Lineage (NCBI taxonomy): Eukaryota > Metazoa > Chordata > Actinopteri > Syngnathiformes > Syngnathidae > Entelurus > Entelurus aequoreus. Next base: position 21,845,682 of record NC_084745.1, on the reverse strand, counting down.
ACAAGTGAAGCAGATGATGTCAAGTCATGTCTGTTACCTCCATGGCAACGTCTAATTGGTGCAAAAGGTAAGGGTACAAAGTAAACCACAGTGTGTGTGACTCTTTAATAACCTACTGTGTAACTCATGTGTGTTTAACCAACGGTCACCATAGTAGGCAACTAAATAAAACTAGTGGAATCAGGCAAAAAGCAGACGTTTCCAAAAGGTTTAAAACATTGCATTTATTCACAAAACTGATATATTAAGACTTTCAACTCTCACTGTGCAAATATTAAGACAAACAATATCAAGCACTTTATGTTTGATAACAAAGGTTAATTTACCACATACCCCAAACCCATCCATCCATGTTCTACCTCTTGGGGTTGCTGGGTTGCTGGAGCCTATCCCAAATTTACTCGGGCGGAAGGTGGGGTACATCCTGGACAAGTCGCCACCGTTTTACCAAAAAAGTGGTTAAGAAAATTAACATCTCAGCACAAATAAAATTACAAAACAATCATTTTGAAAAAACATGGATTCTCCTTCACCAATGGAGTTTTTGCTTAGCAGCAGGAAAAAAAAACCCCACCATAGAACGACCACGGTGTATCCTTGTGGAAATTGTGATTTTTTCTGTACGCATTCAAGCAGCCAGTGGATAAAAGCAAGTTACAGTGTAGTGCCACTACCTAGTGGGGTAGTTGGTGAATTACATCCACCTTTCATCCTTGTAACCATTTGGCAAATAAACATAAATAAAACAGACCATTTGGCTAATTTTTACAAGTATGGACCCAAATATAAGGTGACCCTGAATATTCTATTGAGAGCCAGTGTCTGGACAAGTGGTTTTATGTGATTTCGCTGCACCTGCAGTTTTGCCTGCGCAAATCTTTAGACTCCAAATATAAGACCTTTTCTGGTATGATATGTTCCAAAATAAAACCATGATCTGTGCACAAAAAATCCCTGTGGAATACAGCTAATGCATTGCATCAAACCTGAGTGTTAAAACAAGTCAACGGATGTAAATCCCGCACTGGAGCCATACAGCTGTCCAAAATAGAAGTGCTGAGCCTTTTGTACATTATAAATGTGTAGAGCATATTTTGCATATATACAGTACATACATCCTTTTAAATCGAAGCTTGTCCACAATTCGCCAACATGACACATCTGTATACATGCTAGTCACTTGCTATGTCCGACGACTTACTTTCTTGTTGCAAGTCTCTCTCCTATTTCTTACAGTATAAAGTCCCGCATCAAAAGAGATTTTAGAGAATTGAAACTATTCCGCCCTTACAATTCTGTCTCTTTTTCTTCGTCTTCGCTTTCTTCTAAGTAATATTCGTCATCTGTCGTTGTGTCTGAGTTGCTGTCAGAGGACTCTTCAAAGGTGCTGCTAAGGCTGGAGATATAACCCCGGGAGGGCAAATGCCCCCTGGGGGACAGGTTGTCCAGTTGTTCTAAAGGTGGGCTTGGAAAATTTGGAGAGGAAACACTGGGGGGTTTAGACATGCGTCTGGTATGTGGGGACAAAGGAGGTGTTAGGGGAGGAGTTGGGGGACTCACTAAATCACAGTCAAAGTGACTCGTGTTCATGTCTCCCCAAAGATGGGGAGACTTTGAGGCTGTGGAGGCAGCAGGGGGACAAACGGGAACCCCTGAACTCCACTGAGCCAGGCGGCTGGTCAGCGATCGAGGGAGAGATCTTGAGCGGCCTTTACCCGCTTCACTGAGGAAATAGTACTGCATTAGGTAATTGGATTTTGGTCTTCGATTGCTTTTCATAGAAATCCATGAATTAAAATCCTCATCCGCTCCTCCATAAGTTGATTCGGGTTCAGAAAGGTCACCTACACTCATGAACCTGGGCCCGGTGGAGATTCGTCCAGGCCTTGATGACCGACTGGAGAGGACTGAGCTCACAGAGAAGGACCTCCCTGGCTCAATGCCGTACTTTAAGTCAGCGTAGCAAGATGTGAGTTGTTCTTTGCTCTGCATTGGACCTCCACTTGGTCGACCTGTGGACACTTGGCTTTTCCTTGAACTCGCCAGGCTAATTCCCTCCCCGGGTTCACCTGGTGATAAGGACTCCATCCGGTTCTGCAGCTTTGGACTGTAGAACACACTATCGTCTACTACATCGGGTGAGGAATATGGCGAGAGCGGGGAAAGGGAGGAGAATGGGGAGAAAGGACTTTTGGGACTTGATGTAGACTTACGAAACTTTGTAGTACGACTCGGACTCTGACTCCTATCTGGACACAAAAGGTACTGGTTTGTTGGTTGAACATCAAACTGGTCTGACATACATTGTAGTTTGTCCTGGTTAGCTTTAGGACTTGACTGGTCGGGCCAAATGAAGAATTTATCTTCTGTCATGGAGTTTTGCAAAGATAAGGTTGGTATGATGGTGTGTCTGTTCTGTTCATGCTCTTCACCATCTTTTCTCCTTTTGTTGTCCTTCATCATGATCTTTTTCTGATCTTGCTCTAAAGTTATGTTACTCTCAATAGTGGCATCACTGGTACCACTCAGTTCACTGAATGAGAGCGTTTCCGAAGCTCGCCTCCATTTCCACGGAAATGAAGGATCATCTTCAGAGCGTCTTGTGCTGAAAGTTTGTTTCAGTTTGTTTAAAACCTGGTCCATTTTCCTGTTAGTCTTGTTGGCTTTTTCTGATTCGGACATAAGTGACCTGGAGTTTGGTGTACTGATACTCTTCTTGACAAAACGACGCCTCTTCAGGCTCTGCTCATTGTTTCTCTCTGACGAAAACAGTTTGAATTTACCCATTAGGCTCTCCTTCACTTGTTTGTTACAAACTTCATCATTAACAGACCGGCTCTCTGTTGAGCTGCTGCCACTTGAGCTGTGATTTGAATGACTTACAGTTTCGTGAGACTGTTCACTTGGCATCTTTGATAAACGTTGCAAAGGCTCTACTCTTGTGTTCTCTGAACCAAGACAAGATGAATCAATTTTGGTGCTTTGATACTTTTCATCATGCAGCGACTGAGGGGTGACCCTAAATCTGTACTCGGGGCAATTCTGCTGATTACGGCTGATATTCTTGCAATTGTTGATATCATCTGTCAGTGAAACACTACTGAAGGAAATCTCGTGTGATGAAATTTCATTCTGAAGAGGAGAACATTTAGATAGTTTCCTAGGTGGTGGTATCGGTTTGGACATGGGTAAAGCTGCATCTGCAACTGGATGAGAATGTAACTCATGATTTGGCCTATCATTTGAATCAAAGTTTTGGAACAGTGGTGACCTGGGAGTTGTTTTCTTAGTTTCACCACGGTTAGAAATGAGAGTAGAGTAAGGTGGGGGGCTGTAACGAATCTTGTACCCACTTGACAAGTCAGGAGGTGGGGAAGGACCAGTTGACAGGACTGAAACAGCCTGCAATGATACCAAACTCTGCAGTCTGCGCGAATCTGGGACAAGTCTGTCTCGACTAACAATCACTGCAGGATCAAGGCGTTGCTTGGATTGGTTGGATTGGCTGCCCTCTTTCGATACTTGATCAGTAGAGTCAGATGATGAAGAGTGATACTTTCCCTCTTTCCCTACCTGTGGGTTGGAAGACTTGGATGATGTAGTGCAAAGAGGAGTGTTTTTTGTGTTTTGACTACTCGATCTTAAAAAGGAGAAGATGGATGGTGATCTAATGGGTCGCTGAGACATTGAGCGAGGTAACGGAGAAGGAGCTGAACTGTCAGAGGGCTCAGAATTCTCACAGTCCTCCCACATGACATGCTTCACTCTCTTTCCATGTCCTGGGAGGCTGACATATTTTCTCTCCCTTTCTGAGTGGGTGGTTAAAATGCCTCCCACTTTGGGGCTTTTTGGATCAGTGTCAATCATGCTTGGACAGCTTGGGGTAGCAAAGGGTTTAGGAGTAGGAAGGGGTGCTCTTTGACAGGTTGGGTTGGCATTTGAAGGTGTGATAGATTCTGGACTACAAATATTTTCTGCAGGAATAAGACAGGGCATGGATTTTGGTCGGAAAGCCTTAGGGTTGGGGGAATAACTCCTTACAAAACCAAGAAGTGGTGTTGTGGTAGATGGTTGGGATGTCGAACCATGGAATGATGTTGTCTTTACGGTGCTTCTGACTGAAGGACAATCGTATTGGTGGTTTTGGTGATCATTTTGGGGACCACGGCCACTTTCAGAGGTGTCTACCTGACTCTTGAAAGTGCTGGTGGTATCAAGCAATGGAGAGTTCTGGTGTTGGGGAGAACGATGTGTGGCATTAACCCTGAGAGAGCATTGGTTATTTTTGTTCTCCGAGGGCCTCGGTGACAATTCACTCCTATGTTCATTTAATGAGCCATTACTTGGGAGAGAAGTTGGTCGGTCAGAAAAACATGGAGACTTCTGTGGTTGCATTTTCTTTAATCTGGACTCAAGCAGTAATTTGGCGAGCTTTACTTTGTCAATTGTGTCATCAGAATATTTCTCTTTACCACTTTGAGTTACTGCTCTTGGTGGCTTCCTCAAAAGGTTGCCATTGCAAACTGACTCTGCTGGACTGTTGCTACTATTATGAGAGATTTGACGGTTAAGACTATTCGTTAGGATAGAAGCTGCTGGATCACAATTGTTGTTACAAATAGGAATTAAGGGTGTGTTAGGCATGTTTTGGATACTGGGTGTGTCCGTGAGAACTGGAGTGGAACTCCCTTGCTGGCCAGTTTGTTGCCACTTGGAAGACGAGGCCAATGGTGTGTTTGAGTCAAAGTGGGGAAGTCTTGGTGCAGACATAGGGCTGTCTGACAAAAGGTTTAGGTTTCTGCCTGAACCCCTCCAATTGTGGGCCCTTTCTGATGCCCGTCTACTGAGTAATGAATCACTTGGCTGGGTTCTGTTCATTGTTTGCGGTGGTTTGGCAAAGGGTGTGTCATCTGTGACTTTATTTATGGGTACAGTTGAAAGAAAGCCTGTTTTGCCTCTTGCGTGGTGATTAGACAGCAATGAGGAACCAACTGGGTGACTTTCAGGTGGTCTTGAAGAAATGGGCAAAGAGGGAAGAGACATAAACAGTTCTTGCCCAGGTTTGGCAAATGGATGCGAGAAATGTGTTGAGAAAAGTTTTGCATTTTGATCACTCTTCAGAGGTACTTCAGAAGGAGCCGGGCTAGGATTAGATTTCCCTTTTTGACTGTTTAATCTTCTTAATGACAGAAGAAGACTGCTTGTTGTTGGTTTGGAACTCATAGATGAGTGTCGCACCTGAGGACCAGCTTGCAAATTTCTGTTGTGAGGATATTCATCCATGGTCATTCTTGCTTCTGCTTTCTTGCCCACTGTCTCTTTTATATCCAACTGGGTTGTACAGACAACTTTATTCTTTGAATCATAGTCCATGTTTGGAGGACCACTCTTAGCTGACCAGCTCCTTGAGTTCTGCCTGGTACACTGAAATGGAACTCTTGACGGGGCTTGCGATATGTTGTACACACTCTCTACATCCTCTTGAGTGTGATCCTGTGAAAGAGAGTCTTCCCCGCCTTGAAGATTTGCCAGGGTTTCTAAACTCCCAGTTGACACGAATCTCTTGGACCGTCGAAGTCGGCCAGTCCAATTTGGAGCCAGAACAGTCACCATAGCAGAAGACAACATGGCTCCACTGGGGTCAGACTGCTCTTCAACATTACCTTGGTCCTTCAATGTTTGCTCTAACTCAGAGTAACCACTCAATCTTTGCTGCAATTGACATATACTTCTGGCTTCATGGCAAACTACAAGAATCTCTTGGTCTTGTTTGACCAGAAATGTTTTTTTCTCTGGTAATGGAAAATCCCTGGTTACATCTCCTGAGGTGTCTGGCAGTGGAGTTGGCCCAATCACCTGTCAAAACAAAAAATATTTAATAGGTAATCCAAACACCTGTACTGGAAACAGAAATACCGTATTTTTCGGAGTATAAGTCGCACCGGAGTATAAATTGCACCTGCCGAAAATGCATAATAAAGAAGGAAAAAACATATATAAGTCGCACTGGAGTATAAGTCGCATTTTTTGGGGAAATTTATTTGATAAAACCCAACACCAAGAATAGACATTTGAAAGGCAATTTAAAATAAATAAAGGATAGTGAACAACAGGCTGAATAAGTGTACGTTATATGACCCATAAATAACCAACTAAGAACGTGCCTGGTATGTTAACGTAACATATTATAGTAAGAGTCATTCAAATAACTATAATATATAGAACATGTTATACGTTTAGCACACAATCTGTCACTCCTAATCGCTAAATCCCATGAAATCCTATACGTCTAGTCGCTTACGTGAATGAGCTAGATAATATTATTTGATATTTTACGGTAATGTGTTAATAATTTCACACATACGTCGCTCCTGAGTATAAGTCGCACCCCCGGCCAAACTATGAAAAAAACTGCGACTTATAGTCCGAAAAATATGGTTCACAGCATAGACAACCACAATCTCCCCTAAAATGGCAGCAGTATTCTCAAGGGATAACGACAATAGAAATCACACTTGGATATACATGAGATTAGTCAGTGTGCTGTCATGTCTGTGATTATGTTTTGTTTTAGTCATGTTCGGATTTGGTTTTGGACTTTTTGTGCACTTTTATTTGTCACCATAGCAACCATTAGTTTCACCTGGTTCACATTGTCATGTCACGCACCTGTTCACGGTTAGAGTCACGCACCTGTTTTCACTGATCATGTCACTATATAAGCTTTTCTGTTTCTGTTGTTTGTGCTGGCGACATCACATTCACTCCTGCCACTCTGTTCACGCTCATGATCCATGCTGTTCTTTTTCATGTCCTGTTCTGGTTCCAAGTAAGTTTTCTTTATTCAAGCCTTAGTTTGCAAGTTAGTTTTATGTCCTAGTTCTGCCTTTGTGCTAGTGTTTTGTTTTCATAGTCGTTTTGTACCTCCACTGTGAGCGCCTTTTGTTTGTACTTTTTTTGAGTTAGAATTAAAAATGTATTTAAATTCACGTCTTGCACGCGCCAACTTTCCATTGCCTTCTGGGAGAACAAACCATGCCATAGACCCAGTCCTGACATGTGCAGCTTGTATAGATTATATCTTAACTGATTTACTATCCTTTGAAAATGGGAACATTATCGATTTTTTTGATGCATCACGATTGGGACGTGGATTATTCTAAATCGACAGATAAATGTCCAAATGTCAATTATTTATGTATGTTAAAGTAACATAGAGAGTTTAGTGCGCACACACACAAGGAAGGAGAAAGGGAAGACAAGCTATGCTAGCTGTGGCGCTAAGGTACCTTGAATGTGAAGTAGTGAAACAACAAAAATAATAAATGCTTTGTAAATGTCAACATTACAACAGAGTAAATAGAAGAGAAAATTAGCAAGTAAAAGAGAGAGAATACTATTGACAGTAACCGGCTAAACTTTCCGCCATACAGTTGATATGAATGGGTAGATAGATGACACAGCCACAAATTTATTGCTACTCAGGGCAAAGTGTCCGGCATTCCGTGGTTTTAGAAGTTACAAAATTCTAACTAAGATGCCTGCTCGCCAAGTAAAGATGTTTATTTATTTTATTACTTAGACTTTGACACACTTTATTGATCCACAAGAGAAATTGTTTGACATAGTAACTCAATTACTATTACAAGAGGGGAAAAAAAGACAAATAAAACACTCAAGGGAAAAAACAAGACAGTGAAGTTTATTTGTTTTGTTTTGTCCAAGCAAATACAGTTCTCACCTATCTCGTCGTTCATATGTATATTTATAGTGGTGGGCCGTCAGGGCCAGCAAGGCCTTCTCTGCTGGCCTAACATAACCAGAAATCATGATCATAATTAAAGATGAAATTATTTTTTAATTTACTTTCCCTAAATATCTAAACGTATTCATATTCTATTCATGTCATATTATGCTCGTTCGAGTGGTGTTGTTTTTAGGTTAGCGTTTGTATCCAATCAAAATTCAGCTAGCTTATGTTGCCATGCTGTACCAAATCTGCACGGGGCCTTCAGAATCAACAATGCGGGCGTCCGTGCGCTGTAAGTGAACGGGGACATAGAGTGTCCAGACAATTGCGATAGCCAATCAGATCACGAGTTGTTGTCAGTAAGGCTTTTTAGATGGCCTCACGTTGAACGGGATATTTACGCGTCCTGTGTTTGGATACTCACCAGGACCGTTAGCGGATGAATTTGAGAACACACAGAGTTGATAGACAATTGCGATAGTTAATCAGATCACAAGTTGTTGACAGTAGCCTATCTAAGTAGCCTGACGTTAACAGACTGTGATTAGATACTCACTTGTCATTCCAAAGTGAGTATCCATTCACAAGTTTAAATTTAGCAGGAAGCAGGAAGTGTTGCGTTGCGTTGATTAGGTGGCAGATATATATTTGCAAGGCCATTTTCAACAAGGATATATAGAGAGAAGCTACATCTTGTGAGACGATGTCGGCCAACCCCGGAAGCTAGCTCAGCTGTTCTGGCGAGGAAATGGGGAAATGCCCTCCATTTCCACTCGAATCAGCCGACTACGAGGAGTACCACTGGCTTATACAGCGTCGAATGGGTACTACAAATTGTGAGTTCAAATATTTTATTTTTTCACTTTTAATATGTTTTTTGCTATTTTAATTTTGACAGTACCACATAAGATATGTTTTAATTGCTGATGCGGGTTCATTGATTTTTAGATGCGCCAGAAAATAACCCGTTTTGTACACTGTTGAGGTGATTCAATGCGCAGTAGGGCGTAACTGTGTTCCTGTATAGTATTTCTCTAGCAATGGTCATGTGGTGAAAATAAATTATGGTATGAGAGGTAATCATTGAAGTCGGACATCACTGAAGGCCTAGGTGGGAAACAATATTTACGCTATTCGTGGTCCATCTGAAAACTAGAAATGATGCAATACCTTTTATGTCAGGAGCCAAAAACCTTTTAAGAATATAATTAATAATTTAATACAAAACATGTATCATACATAATTATATACAATATAGTAAACATTATGCATTGTTAATATACAATATAATAACTAAAAATGCTCAAACAATCTATACAGTTATAATTTAATCATAGTCCCCGAATTTTAAATCGAATTGAAAGGTGCACTAAGATTCTTATTTCTCGCTGCAGCCCTATAATTGGTGCTGTCAAGTGAGTAAAGATGTTTAATCAGATTATTCACAGTGTTGCGGTAGATTGATTTGGATTAATCATGATTAATTAGGATTAATTTTAGTCTATATTACGGTAATCGAGTTGCACGAAAGAAGACATTAAAGAAAGGAGGAAATATATATGCGCATATTGTTATTAAACACCATTAACATCATGTTTGTGATGACAAAAAAACCTAAACAAAAATGGATCCAAATTAATTCGGACTTGTTACCCCTGTTCTGTGTTATAAATGTGCTATTTTAAGATGGAAGTGTTTCGGTGAAAATAAAATTTCTTCCTACAGACTGTTCCATCATGGTATTTTGTCATCATATTTCCCATGGAGAAGGCCAACGTGCTGTTTACGTCTTCCACATTGACTTGTTTGGCGTAGCAGCCTGTCACTACTTGTCAATTTGTGAATGTGCAAACTTTGCCAGAAATGTTTCAGACATTTTGAGTCCCTCTGTGCTGCGGATAGCTTAACTGTCTTAATTTTTGATCTGATAAATGATGATGGATTCATTTGCACTGAATCATTCATTTTGACATCCCTGAATACAATATAACAAGTGAAATACAACTAATATATATAATTTTTGCCCCATGTTATTATCTCAAGGACTGTGTTCCAAATAAAAAAATACCAGTGCGCTAGACAATCCCAAATAGAAAATTCAGATTTTTTTCTCCTTTTAGTTGGTCATTACCTCTGCAGTTGGCATTGTTCCAGCAGTTGGATGAGTTACGGGCCCTCCAGATAAACATAAGTGCAGAGTATACACACCTCGAACTGGCCACGCTTCAGGCACAGTCCATAATCCAAAATCCTATCAACTCCCCTTCTTGCAATTGTATTTAAAAGAAAGCAGCATCGAGAAAATGTAATTCTGACTTACAGGTAATGTGTCTGTCTGTTCCCAAGGTGTACCTCACTGAAATCTTCAGACCTTGACAAACTGGTTTTCACACCCCGTGCTTTCTTTATTATTCCTAAAATAACAATCTATCTTGAGATGCTTTCAAGAGTAGGCTACACAATTCATGTGTCGGGCTCCTATCCCACATAAGACAATCTCTTATTACAGTATAGAGTGCCTTTATTCGTAAATGTGTTATTTCTACATACAATGTAATTGTATGTTCTTTAGAAATGTGTTTTTGGTCTATGTCACAGGTGTCAAACTGAAGGTTAATTGATCGACCCCAGCTGCACTCGGGCGGAAAGCAGGGTGCACCCTGGACAAGTCGCCACTTCATTGTAGGGCCAACAGACAAACATTCACCATGACATGCACACACACAAGGCCAATTTAGTGTTGCCAATCAGCATATCCTCACGTGCATGTCTTTTGAGGTTGGAGGAGGGCTGAGTACCCAGAGAGAACCCACGCAGTCACAGGTAGAACATGAAAACTCCACACAGAAATATTACAAACCAGGACCTTCTCATTGTGAGCCACGAGCGCTAACCACTGATAAGAAAATAGACCAACACCAACTCCAACCCAGTTCTAACTTTACAATACTTATGATGCAAATTTACAAAGCGATTGAGATAACATACAAATACAATACTTAATACTACCGTATTTTCCGCACTACAAGGCGCACCTAAAAACCTCTAATTTTCTCAAAAGCTGACAGTGCGCCTTATAATCCGGTGCGCCTTACAGTATATATGGACTAAGATTGAGCCACAACAAACCTAAACTTCATTTTCATAAAGTTTAGGTCTCGCAACTACGGTAAGCAGCCGCCAACTTAATTTTCCCCCGTAGAAGAAGAAGTTCTTCTTCTACAGTAAGCAGCCGCCCCCGTAGAAGAAGAAGAAGCGCGCGGTGCATGCTGGGATTTATGACTGCGCGAGACGTGCCGTTTTGATTTCCATTTGTTTGTTTATGTAAAGACCCCAAAATGGCTCCTATTAAGAGACACGCTTACGACGCAGAGTTTAAACTTAAGACGATCAGTCACGCAGTAGAACACGGGAATAGAGCAGCAGCGACACTGACTCGATTAATGACGACTTCGACGAGAGCATGTTGGATGCCATATCCGCCCAACTGTTTAATTCGGACACTGAAGAAGAAGAATTCGAGGGATTAGTGGATGAGGAATAACTTCATAAAATGAGCTTTACATGTTTATTTTGTGTGTTGTGTTGTGTGACATTAACGTTTGAGCAACGTTGAGTTATTGATATATTGTTATTGCTCTGCACTATTTCGAGTGCTACTTTATTGTGATTGCACTAACGTTTGATTTACCGTAACAGTATCACTGTTTTTTATGTGTTTATTGAATCAGGGAAAAGTTCCCCTCCACTATGTGATATAAATGTTGCACTACATGTTATACCTTGCTGTTGTTAAAAGATAAACAAAACACCACGTCACTGACTTTACCTCGGGGAAAATAATAAAACAGCTGTTTATTCATTTTGGGAGTGAACAGAGTTGTCAGAACGCTGGTTTGTAATCTATCAATAAAGTTTGACTGACCTATCTGACTGTTTTGTTGACATTCCCTTTAGCGCAGCTCCATCTAATGGATGCACAGGTGCGCCTTATAATCCGGTGTGCCTTATATATAAACAAAGTTTTGTAATATGCCATTCATTGAAGGTGCGCCTTATAATCCAGTGCGCCTTATAGTGCGGAAAATATGGTACTTAAATGCAATTCTTCAAAAAAGTAAAACAAAAATTAATAAAAGCAACAGTATCAATAATACTGATAACAGTTGATTTATGTTTTTAATCGAGAAAATTATTCTGGAGCAAGTTATCCATCAACACTGTGGTACCATTTATGGTAATACACTGTAAAAACAACCGGCTTTACCGCAAAAAACGGTGGTATTGTTTTACCATTTACAGCGATATACGTAAAAAACATTGTAAATTTTATGGTAAAATTCTGGCAACTGAGCAGTCAGTTTTATAATTTAGAGCTTATTTTACAAGTGTATGTAAAAAAATATATAATTCAAATAAATCGGCAATTGTGTAATAATATCATGAGGCAAATCCTTATACATTTATATTCGTATATTATTTATAAATTATTCACTGTTACAAATGGCTCTGTGAGGGCAGACATATAACTGTGATGTGGCCCTCAATGAAAACGACTTTGACACCCCTAGTCTATTTATTTTGTCAGAGTTACAAATGTCCTGGTTTGCAACAGACAAATGCCCACTGCACAGATTGCTGGTTCCCAGGAGGATATTAGACAATCAAAATTAAATAACAAATCTGAGCACATTAATACGATAACTAATATGATGCTTACCTGAGAGCTGCAGCCAAAAGTATTCCTCCTTTGTGACTCATCTGAACTGGAAGAACAGGAGAAAGCAGATTGTTGGTTTGAGATATAATATGAGGTCATTCATTTTATAAGTAGGGTGTAAAACGTGAGATTACTTAAGTGGGATTTTAGAAAAGAGAGAACTATATTGAACTACAGAGCACTTATGTACGGTAATGTGACAGTTTTTCAGCCATTAGACATCAAACTTTTGGGGCAGCAATGCAGAGGAACACGGTGGCCGGCATTCCTCTCTGCTAAAGAGTTTTCGCACACTGAAGTCACACCCCATACCCATTTAAAAAAAAAAAAGCACTCAGCAGGAATGTGTGTGTTACATAGTTGCACAAAGATCACACTGTGCTACACAGGATCTCTCTCTCTCGCTCCCACACACAGTGCCAGATGTCTAAAAAAGGACATGATCCATGATATGTAAGAAGTGCAGGTGGAAAACATTCAGTTAAAGGGCGTGTTGCTTCTCGTCAATGGGTAATTAATGTCCATTGTTATTTCTGTGCGCACGCACGCGCGCACGCGCGCGCAAATGTGCCACAAACAACAAACAATCCTACGACGTCCGAGCTAAAAGGACCTTTCATGTCTTTGAACTGCAGTTCATGGGTGGAACGCTTTAAAGAAATGTGATTATGTTTATATTTCCACTTTAACCTGAAACGTTTTCATAAAAGGACGGTGCCGTTTCTTTCTATAGCTGACGTTTCAGATGTAATATGATGGATTTTTGTTTTATTCTTAATGTTTTTTGGAAAATTATTCAATACGTTTGAATTAAAACAGGCAATTAATTATAACTGCAGTACAAATAAGTCTAATAATGATAATATAATATATTCAGGGATGTAAGTACCGTCTCAGAAAAAAAGAATACAATTAAGAGAGAAAAAGGAAAATACTACGGGTGTGGGAAAAAATCGATTCGGATTCGAATCGCGATTCTCACGTTGTGCGATTCAGAATCGATTCTCATTTTTTTTTAAATCGATTTTTTAAATTAATTTTTTATATATATTTTTATTTATTTATTTATTAATAAATCCAACAAAATAATACACAGCAATACCATAACAATGCAATCCAATTCAAAAACCAAACCCGACCCAGCAACACTCAGAACTGCAATAAACAGAGCAATTTAGAGGACACACAAACACGACACAGTAAACCAAAAGTAGTGAAACAAAAATGCATATTATCAACAACAGTATCAATATTAATTACAATTTCAACAAAGCAGTGATTAAAAATCCCTCATTGACATTATCATTAGACATTTATAAAAAAAATAAAAAAAGAACAATAGTATCACAGTGGCTTACACTTGCATCGCATCTCATAAGCTTGACAACACACTGTGTCCAATATTTTCACAAAGATAAAATAAGTCATATTTTTGGTTCATTTAATAGTTAAAACAAATTTACATTATTGCAATCAGTTGATAAAACTGATTGCAATAATAAATTATAAAAGGCTTGCTTATAAAAGCTTTTTACAAAAATCTACTACTCTGCTTGCATGTCAACAGACTGGGGTAGATCCTGCTGAAATCCTATGTATTGAATGAATAGAGAATCGTTTTGAATCGGGAAAAAAAATCGATTTTGAATCGAGAATCGTGTTGAATTGAAAAAAAAATAAAATATTTTGAATCGAATCGTGACCCCAAGAATCGATATTGAATCGAATCGTGGGACACCCAAAGATTCACCGCCCTAGAAAATACCTATCAGCACAAAGTGCTGCCACACAAACCCGAAATACATTTTTGAAAATCAAGACTACATTTCCTGCAATTGGGTGCATTTCTACACTATATTTTACCTTTAGGTTTATTCTCATGGACCAACCTCTTTTGGCTGTCTTTTTGACACTTACATGTCCCATGTAATGTACCACAGAATGTGGTAGAAGTGCTGACTGCCCTACTGACACACAACCATGCAGAATGTTGCAAGGATGTGTGTATGACAAAAACATTCCATGCTTACCCATGTAGACACAAGTCTTTCTTCCTCTTGAGTCTGAGCTCGGATTTGTTCAGGTCCAGGTTGTTAGAGAGTCTTAACAGGACACAAGGGGTATATCTGGGTCCACTGCTGTGGTCCACCACTTGTCTTTGTCTGTCTGCAGTAATTACTTGTGCTGTAATGGAATCAGAGGAATTGCTTGGTTAAATTGAACTATTGATGACAAAACCACTGCTCAAAAGAATAAAAAGACAATGCAACCATGTTTTCTTCTTTTTTTTCTGGTTGAGCACTGACTAGTTGTTCTAATAAGGCAAATAACTGCATATGGAGCACCAGTGGCGTGTTTATGATGTGGCTTGGGGTGGCACGTGCGATCCCAAGAATCCGATAGGCCACCCTACTCAGAGGTGTAATGATTTGAAACATTGAAACATCAAAGGAAAGCACCCGGCGCGCACATATCCTGCGGGCGGTCTTAATGCAAAGGCTTACTTGGGCTGAATCCCAGGGGTCCAAACCAATCAGGGGCCCCCAATTTTGACGGCGGAATACAATAATTGGTGTTTATAGCTGTTAACCACAAACAGCTAAGCCTCGTCTAGCGATTGTGTACTTGTCTTGCAAGAGGATTCACTCCATACTTGGTGGTGGTGGTAAGCTACTTTAGTAGTTACAGCTCCCCCAGGGGTAGACTGACCGTTTTATGGGTGCAGCCCCTGGAAGAAAATCTATTCCAACGCTGGCCGGACTGATAAAATCATGGCATAAGAATTTAAAAATAAGACAACTTCAAAATATTTTTTTCGTTGTTTTACTATGGCCAAAAATAGAACAAGCACATTCTTAAAATGTATACATCACACTAATCCTCTTGGCAAAACACTTAAAGTTAGTTAAGCATTCTGGGTAAAAAATAGGTGAAGAACCAAATGCATTCAGATTTTTTCTCAGTGTTTTTTTACAAAGCAATTCAACTTTAAGCACTTCCTGTTCAGCTATGTCATGTTGGCAGTTCACCATTAAAGACGTGTTTGGAAAAGCAATCGAGCGTTTCCTCAAACTGCCACATTGGTAAAATCCACAACTGCCACAATTTACCATCATTCAAATATTACAATTACAGTATTATCAAAACAATTGTCAAAAAATTACACCATGATATCCGAATTATAGGTAACATAACTACGAACTTAACCAATGTGAACATGGTAGATTTAAGCAAAAAATAAAATAGAACAAACAAATGTAGAAACACACATTTTTACAATGGAGTTCAGTGTGCACATCATGCCGTCAACGAATTGCAACTGCACGGAACTCGAACGACAAAAATGATGGTTAAGCTGACTTAAGGCGGTATAGCTCGGTTGGTAGAGCGGCCGTGCCAGCAACTTGAGGGTTGCAGGTTCGATCCCCGCTTCCGCCATCCTAGTCACTGCCGTTGTGTCCTTGGGCAAGACACTTTACCCACCTGCTCCCAGTGCCACCCACACTGGTTTGAATGTAACTTAGATATTGGGTTTCACTATGTAAAGCGCTTTGAGTCACTTGAGAAAAAGCGCTATATAAATGTAATTCACTTCACACTTCACTTAAGTCTTTGCATATTACCGTTTCGTTATTTTATCCATTGAGTGGATATTTTACAATAAGATAAGGTAATGGTGTGTCGCTACAGCAATAGTCTGCCGCCAACCACAACAGGAGCAGCTGATTGCTTGCACCTGCGCTGATTGGAGTAGCGGCAGCCAATCTACAGGGCTCTCAAAGTCAGCTGACATGTCATCTTAAACAGTGAGATGTGTGAGTGCGTTACACCTGAATTGCTATTGGGATAGCTCATGTTAATTTGGAACAATTTCCCTTGTGGATCATTAAAGTTTGTCTAAGTCTAAGCCACATTGGACACATTTAGAACAGCGGTTTCTTTCATTAAAAAACTGCAGCTAATTTTTATACATAGCAAACTCATCTTGCGGGCCGCACGCTGGGTTAAACCTGTATGCGAGCCGTACGTTTGACACCCTTAGGATCATATAGTAAATTGCATGGCATATGTTTTGTTGCATCTCCCAGGAGTCAAGAGCGCTGAGGGGATACAAGGAGATAGGCCATTATGCCACTAGTAGTTGGCCACGAAACACTGACTGCTGTTGATTGACTCTGGGTTCCTTCTTAATGCTTAATCAGGTGGGAGTTTGTCAGCACTTTCCTGGGGAAGGCAGAAATGTATGCTATTGACAGTCTGTTCCCCAGACCTGAAAGTTGTTTGATACAGTTCCCCAATATTGTAGTCTGTCAAATCATTGTGTCCAATCTTCATATTACCATACAATCATTTTGTCAATTGAGTTTCACCACTACAATTTACATGGTATGATTGATACATTTTAGATCTTTATTAATCGACAGGCATTTACATTTTTTTTGTGGGTAAACAGCGTTTATCCTTGTGTGCGAACAGTCTTAAATGCTGGTGGCAGGAGTCAGAAGTGTGTGATTTACCTGAGGGCGTTCCCTCCTGCGTGACTGCTCGGCGGCAACAGAGCTGTAGACGTAGATTTTCAAGCCCATTCTCCGATCTGCAAAGTCAAATCAATGTAAATATTAAATCAATTGTTTATTAATGTTTGTAATAAATAATGAGAAGTTTTGCAGTATGCAGAATTGCATGGCAAGTTGTGATGATTGTACAGTGGATTCCCACAAATTCAGAGATTTTGATTAAGGTTGTTTTATTTTATTTTATTTACAGAAAATATCTCAGTCACCCAATATCTAATAATTTGTAAATATTTAATAACCGTAAGCACATCTCTCATTCACTTGCAAACGTCCTGCACCTTCTCAGGATTT
Organism: Entelurus aequoreus; assembly: GCF_033978785.1. NCBI lineage: Eukaryota > Metazoa > Chordata > Actinopteri > Syngnathiformes > Syngnathidae > Entelurus > Entelurus aequoreus. The sequence goes on along the minus strand of NC_084745.1, from coordinate 21,828,344 downwards.
TGCAAGACACTTAAGTAATGCTGCAGCCAAATGTTGCACTTGTATTTTACCATTTAAAAAATGTGTTTAGTGTTTGAGGCATTTTTTGGGTCTTAAGCTTGGATTTTGCTTCTATGCATTTAGCTTCCTTGGACAATTGAAGGGATGGGCAGTATTATTGCATCAGAATCCAATCCGACAAATGCAAACATAACTTTTATTGCAGATGTTGTTCCGAAATCAGAGGTAAATTCACCATTACAGGAGGGTTTGCAGGGATAGGGGCAAGCTTCTTATGTCGAGAGCAATTAATGACAATTGAATGAACGGGCAGTGTTAGTGTAACGGAATCCAATCCGACAAATACAACCGTCTCTTTTATCGCAAATGTTGTTCCAAAATTAGAGGAAAAGTCAACGTCAAGCCAACAGAAGGGCTTGGGAAGCTAGCTTCTTTTGGCGCTGGTGATCAATGGCAATTGAAGGGACAGGCAATGTTGTTGTAGAGCAGGGGTGTCCAAACTTTTTCCACTGAGGGCCGCACACTGAAATATCAAAGCAAGCCGGGGCCATTTTGATATTTTTTATTTTAAAAAACAATACAATATATGTATAAAAAAATATACATTTAGGCCTCCACTCAGGCTTGATCCTGGGGACCCCAAAGGGTTTAGGTAAAAAAAATATTTAAAATGTGTCATTATTTAGTAGTATTATTATTATTCAAGGTCTAAATCTCCAGATCAACATTAGGTCTATCGTCAATATAAAGTGTTTTTTTCAAGATTTAAGTTGTATGCTCTTTTTGTCAAAGAAAACCCAGTTTTTTTATGGAAAAAACACAAAATATGCAATATTTTCCCCCAATAACATTTTAAAGTGGAATATTTCAGATTATATAATAATTGGAGTTCATAGCATAACTCATAACAACATTAATTCATTATTATTTTTGAGCAACTTAAATAGACACCTAAAAAAAAAAAAGTCCCACTAAAATTATTAGGGATCCAAAAGGGTCCTGCTCAGTAAAGTATTAAAAAATAAATCATACTTTTTTAAAAAACTTTTAACACAATAGTCTCAAGATCAACTTCAGATCTATCCGTCAATTATAACTTTTGTTGTTGTTTATGTTTTTTGTTTGTTCGTTTTAGGCCCTTTAAACAAAACAGCTTAGTTTTTATATGGCAGACACAAAATATTTCCCCCAAAAAATATTCCAAAGTGGAATATTTAATGTGACGTAATTGGAGCTTTGAATAGGTCAATAATTCATAATGACATTGATTTTGATTCATTATTATTTTTTAAAGAAAGAAACAGCCTGCATGGCAGCGTTGTGTTATTAGAGTAAAATTGCAACATGTTCTTGTTACATTTCACCTGTTTGCTCTTTTATACCACTTTTTATGTTTTTTGTTTTTTTAATCGTATTTTTAGAATGTGCCGCGGGGCCGTTAAATAATTACCTGCGGGCCGCAAATGGCCCCTGGGCCGCACTTTGGACACCCCTCATGTAGAGGAATCCAATCCGACAAATACAAACATTACTTTTATTGCTAATGTTGTTGTGAAATCAGAGAAAGATTCAACATCAAGCTAACGGTACGGATTGGAGGGGGGAGAGCAAGCTTCTTATGTCGGGCGCGATCAATGACAATTGGAGGAAAGGGCGGGTTTATTGTAACAGAATCCAATCTGACATGACTTTTATCGCTAATGTTGTTCCGAAATCAGAGGAATGGTCAACATCAAGCCAACAAAAGAGTTTGAAGGGGGAGGGGCAAGCTTCTTTGTCGCAAGTGCTCAACAAAAATAGAAGGGACAGACATTATTGTAGCGGAATCCAATCCGACAAACACAACACTCACTTTTATTGCCAATGTTGTTTTGAAATCAGAGGAAATGCCGACGTCAACAAGCCAACAGAAGAGTTTGGGAAGTTAGCTTCTTTTGGCGCCAGTGATCAATGCCAATTGAAGGGACAGGCAATGTTGTTGTGGAGGAATCCAATCCGACTAAATCAAACATTACTTTTATTGCTAATGTTGTTGTGAAATCAGAGAAAGATTCAACTTTAAGCTAACGGTACGGTTCAGAGGGGGTAGAGCAAGCTTCTTATGTTGGGCGCGATCAATGACAATTGGAGGAAAGGGCGCGTTTATTGTAGCAGAATCCAATCTGACATGACTTTTATCGCTAATGTTGTTCCGAAATCAGAGGAATGGTCAACGTCAAGCCAAGAGAAGGGTTTGTCGCGAGTGATCAACAAAAATAGAAGGAACTAGGGCGAGTTTGTCTCTGTGCGATATAGAAAATGACTATATAGTGATATTCGAGGATAAATTCTCACGCAGTTGCTTTTAGCTGCGGGCATTACACTGCATGCGTTTCCCACTCTTTCTTGTCTCTCCTTCTCACAGAGACGTAAACCAAGCGCACCTTCTTACATATGTCACGTGTGCAACGTCACATGCTACTGCGGAGCAGAGAGGCAGCGACATGGTAACGTCTGCTGTGATGCTAACGGTGAGGTGCGGGTGGTAATACGAGAGAAGGTGCGAATCTGGTAACAAATGGAGGAAGAATGAATTCCCAAGAAAAACAGCACGGGATCCATCGTCCGGCGGTGGTTTGGGAATATGTTCAACATTTATGCGGCAAAAGCGTTGCTACAAAAAGTAGCAGCACTGCTAATGTAGCATCATTTGAAAAGTCACCCGCTAGAGATTGAGGAGTGCTTGAAACTCTGCATGTCAACATCTCCAGCCTGTGCCACACCAAACAAAATGCCGAAGCAACTATTTCCACATCAACACCGTTTGAAAAAAAAAAGTCAACAACAGAAGGAGATAATATCCGCAGGAACCTATTATGCAGCTCATTTTTATTTGACAAGTTATTGAAATATCTTGTGTGACCTAATGCACAAAAGTGCACTTTGTTTTTAACTATTGTAGTGGCGTTCTGTACAAAAAGTACACTTTAATTTAGTGTTGTTTTGATATGCCATCTTGGTGACATCATTCACAAAAGTGAATTTATAGCTTGTTTTAAAATGTCTCTGACAATCTTGCACTTTCTGTTTTGAAATTACATGAATGTTTGTGCCACTGCTTAATAACTGTTTAATAAATACAGTTTTGGTAAATTGACTTAGTTGTGATTTCCCTCTCTGCATGAAAGTTAAAAAAATTAGCATATATTAATGCAGTATGAACAAGAATGTTTTAATGTAGACACATTGAATCATCATATTGTGAGCAACAAAGTACACCTACAAACATTACACATACTGGTGTGATTATATGCATCAAGTGTTCATTCAAGGCTAAGGCAAAATATCGAGATATATATCGTGTATCGTGACATGGCCTAAAAATATCGAGATATTAAACAAAGGCCATATCGCCCAGCCCTAGAAGGAACAGACATTACTGTAGCGGAATCCAATCCTACAAACACAACCATCACTTTTATTGCAAATGTTTTGAAATCAGAGGAAATGTCGACGTCAAGCCAACAGAAGAGTTTGGAGGGGAGAAGCAAGCTATTTTTGTCGGGAGTAAACAATGGCAATCAAAGGGATGGGCAGTGTTATTGTAGCGGAATCCAATCTGACAAATACCACCGTCCCCTTTTATTGGAAATGCTGATCCACAATGAGAGTCAACATCAAGCTAACAGGAGGGTTTTGAGGGGGAGGAGCGAGCTGGCGTAGCAAACAATTCCGCCTCGACGCACAGCATAACCCAGACTTTATTTGAGTTTTGTGTACCATCCACAGGAATAAAATACCTTAAAAGGTGAAGTTATACACAAAATGCACGTCTGCTTATACAAAGCTTGTCTTCTTTTTAAAGTAATTAGTCACATGACAAGAAAAACTAAGCAAAAATGTTGTATACATTCCATCACCATAGCACTGAAACAAGTCACGTTATTTACATTGCGTTGCTGCACATTGTTATAGTTTGCGGGGTAATTAGTCTGATGTCTTGTATTGTATAGAGAGCATTTTGTTATTCGCAGTCCCCCCGCCCCTTTCTGCTTTTGACCCAGTGAATACAGCCTCATAAATCCCTGTGCTGTATCAGCTTCTTTTTCATGTAATCAGTTGAACTGATAAGTGGCGGTTATATCATCCATATCACGCCACGCTTTCTTTGACACAACGCAAGCGCAGCTTACACAGCCACACAAATGCATATGATGGATCTAAGTGTGCATGACAACACAACAAAGATAAGGAATTAATACAAAGACAAACTTGCAGGCAACAATTGATCCTTAAACACACCGTTACAGAAAGATAGTCTTTTATTTTTATTTTTTTTACAGCTGTTCCTGTGAGGACATGAAACAGGGAGCCAGCAGCCAGGGGTCACATGAACATTCAAAGAAATTATAGCTGCTCATTAACCTCTCTTGTTACAATATTATCATGCCATGCTGCTCAAATACGACTGGCATGACCTGACAGGAGGAACATCACCATGCAGGTTTAGTGCCAAGCTGTCAGCACACCTTTCATGTATATGTTCTGGATTCTGACGTTTCTGCAGGCCATTTGAAGCAATCAAAACACATCACAAAAAAAACATTCAGGCTTAACAAACCAGCAATAAGCCCAAGACAGTGGACTATATCTAGTTTACAGTATATATCTTTGTGTTTCAAGTGGCAAGAAATCTAATTATTTTCAAGTTTTACTCATAATTAACTAATTTCTACTTAGGATTGTTCTGTGCAACTAAAGCACACGATGAAGCACACATGATGTTAACTTGTGCCACCATTTCAGGTTTTTATCGTTACATTACACATTTTCTCTCTCTATTTTTTGCTAGACGGTATTATTCCTCCATTTTTGCTTACTTTTTTTGGGTGCTGCATGCCGATAAAATAATTAACCATGGAGTATAAACTTTGGACCACTGCAACACATCTTTATAATATTGTACCTTTTACGATGCATATCTTTTGTTTACACGCCAACTGTGTTTAAAGCTAACTATGTTGAAAAAAGTTAATATATTCCTTAACTGTTTTTAGCAATCCAAACCACACACAAAAATGATCCAACACCACAAAACTGGTGCTGTCAAAGGACAAATTTTTTGATTAAAAAAAAAAAAAATCATCCGCAGTTACGATAAAGGAGCATGTACAGGCAAAATAAATTGCGCGATTAATCTGCGTATATAGAAGATTAATGCAAAATTTTCTTTTTTAGATCAATCACAAATTACCTAATTTTTTTGACAGTCCTATTTAATAAAACACAGGCAGAAAACAACAAAAAGCATATGCAAACCTCTCAATCCAAACAACTGAACAAGATAAATGCTGCAAGTTCGCTGAACAAAATATAAGTTAGCTAAGCTACCAGGAAGGTTGCCAGGCTCCGAGAAGTACACGTTACAAGTTCATGAACCCCAATGATACTTTTGTTATTGTGACAGAGATATATGGTAAGAAATATTGCACGATGATCTAGAACAGTGTTTTTCAAACTTTTTTCACCAAATACCACCTCAGAAAACACTTGGCTCTCCAAGTACCACCTTAAAGACCAACATTAAAAACCAGTAGCGTAGTAGGTCTAAGTATTCATTAAAAACAAGACAGAGGTTTTATTTACCGAGTATATTAAATATGTTTGGCCACCGTAACTTTACACACAATGCACAAACATCATCAACAATGATACTCATATACAGTACATATTTACAGACTTCTTTGGCGTGGTACACAAACCACAGTCTAGAAGTTACATGTGATTAAATAGTTTACATAATATGAATGACGATTATTGATTGGGCTATGCGATCAGAGGCATATAGTACAGTATATTCCTGATTGTTCACTGTTGTTTTTTGTTGACCAAAACATAAATAAGAACTTCTACAACGTGGCATGCACATTATCAGGACTGTGCAAACTATGTCACCGTTTGTTTTGATGGCTTCCAGACTGATGACAAATTGTTATCTTTGACAGGCTCGTTAGGCTGAAACATTGTGTTTGTGAGGTATGTCGGCTCATGGCTTGAGGTCCGCTTGTGGGTGTGTGCTGCTTTTGGCAACTAACACTTACATAACCACAATGATCCCGCCTGAACTAAAAGTGTGGGTGTGTACACAACACAGACAAACATAACTGAGAGGTTCCCGCAACTGCAAATGAATTACACCCTAAATGTCTTGCATCCAAATGGATCTTAATGCCATTGCCATGATTGAAATGGGCAGCACCAGACTTGTTTTTTAAACAGCCACACCCTTACTTTGTCACACTTAAAGCAAACTTTAAAGCTTCCAGCTTGTAAATAGGTTTGATTCCAATGTATGCAGCTGTGTATCCGAGGTGATAGCTGTTACACATCTGAAAGTGCATGGAGTGACACCCACACAACAACAAGAACAAATTAAACTTAAATCAAATATATACTGCTTACTGTTTGACAAACTCATGTAATTCACTGACACATTCTTTACATTTTGAAAAATTCAAGGAACATGGTTGTCATATCAGCACACACGAGAAACGTGAGAGATTTTAAATGTTCTATTCAAAACAATGTAAATGAAACAAAATGCAATAAAACTGACATTTTAAGTTATAATTCCCAATGACAAAAAAATATTGACCCCAAAAGGGACAAGCGGTAAAAAAATGGATGGCTGAATGGAATTTGCAAAAAAATGCAATAGCTTTTTTTAACATCACTCGCCAAATACAATTCCAATTCCTTGTTAGTTGACCCGCAACAAACTGTAAATGATAAATACATTTCCAGTTTCCACGCCGAATTGCTTAATGACCATTTGCATTATGTCGAGGCATTTTTAGAAAATCTACGGAATATCTTCGAGCTCCATGGATCGGTTGAACATTTAAACATGATGTTGAACGAACGCGATTTAGCACCACTAATCGCTAGGTCCTCAACAAGGAAACTGTACAACATGATATAGACATGAACAATAACATGAGTAAAATCAAGTGTTGGAATGTGTTTACATGATAATAAAACAGACATACGTGCTAGAATGTATTTTGTAAGATAATACAAATAGGTGTTGGCTCGAATATATTTTGGACCCACCTTGTAGTTGTAACTTGTTCTTCCCTGAGTGTTTCTCCTCCAACTGCTCCAAATGTCTTGTGTCACTTGTTGACATTCTACTTGAACCGGTTCAAGTCCTCTTCGCGATCCAGATTGGCATGACGGCACATCTTCAACACACGAGTGTGGAATTCACAACTACTGTGAACACAAAGCGTATCTGTCAATGCCAAGAGCCCAACTGGTCAAAGTTAGCAAAGTTAGCACCTGCTGGCCAAGTAGGGGTGGGCGAAATCGCAGCTAGTGATGTCGACCTGATACCAAGTAAATCCAGGTTCTGATGCTGATACTTGTGACTTAAATATTTTCAATATCATTGAATGATTTTGGAACTTTCGCAATTATTTTTGTGATCACCAATCAAAATAAAACACAACAATTTTAAGATTTGTGTACAAATTTACCAACACCTTTTTGCTGTGGGGTACATTGATGCCAAGTATGGTGTCAATATCAAATCCATACTAGCATGATGAAATCGATCATTTTGATACTTCTCATTTTCAAAACCAATATGTAGATATTTTTTAAACAAATAAAATAGCCTGCATATAAGATTTGTGTGATTACATTTTACAGGTAGCTGTTTTATTTAACTTTCTGGGTTTTCTTTTTTTTGCACTGTTCAGCCCTCTGGCAAATCATATTGTTGATGTAAATGCCCATATCTGGCAGCCGAACCCGAGCAGGAGGGGATAGAAAGAAGAAAAAAAGGAACACAGAGGGAGAAATTGCAGGGAGAAGAGGGGTAAAGACAGACAGACAACAACAACAACAATCAATCAATCAATCAATTTTTATTTATATAGCCCTAAATCACAAAAGTCTCAAAGGGCTGCACAAGCCACAACGACATCCTCGGCACAGAGCCCACACAAGGGACGTCGATGTGAATGACTATGAGAAACCTTGGGGAGGATCGCATATGTGGGTAACCCCTTCTAAGTACAGTCCCTATAGTGGATCCAACATAACAGTGAGAGTCCAGTCCATAGTGGGGCCAGCAGAAGACCATCCCGAGCAGAGACAGGTCAGTAGCGCAGAGACGTCCCCAACCGATGCACAAGCGAGCGGTCCACCCCGACAACAACAACAACAAAATATGATACAAAAAATTATAGCAAATAAGTAGCCTAGTTAATGAGGTAAATATTAGAAATGACAATACATTCCGTCCTTATCTGTACTGTTAAGTTCAAATTTGAATGACAATAAAAAGGAAGTCGAAGTCTAAGTCTAGTCTAGATATAATTGCACTAAAAATGTAGCAATAAAAATACCAATAGCACTATTGATAATGAATAATAATCATAATTACATTATATATATATATATATATATATATATATATATATATATATATATATATATATATATATATATATATATATATATATATATATTGTGATGTGCGGTCACAAACCAACCTCCCAGAGACAGTTCTGTTTAAAGTTCAAACGCCGCAGCGTTGTTTTATTCAGTCAGTTTTTCTGAATAAAGGTTAACTTAAAGTTCTCCCGATTGGGACTTCCATTGAAACAAACAAATTGTCACTTTTTCCAAGTCTTGATCATGTCTCCTAAATTGCCTGGAACATATAGCAGAGAAACTCTAATCAGTGCAAAGTTCAATAAATCACAGCCTTCAATGAATCAAACATCTTACACATTTAGCAGACTAATTTACAAACTATATTTCAGTGGAGCAACACACTTACCGCCCGATGGAAGCAGACCTTTCCCAGCAGGGAGCCAGCCACACAATGAGTCAAACACTGAGGTGCTATTTAACTCAAACACAGTGATTGCCAACCTGACACAGCTGCCTTGGGACAGGTGGCCACACATCAGCCTGATTGAGGATAAAATTAGGGATGTACTTGCCTTCAATGACCACACCTAAAGAGTGGCATAGTTTGACCCCCTGGTGCATGCTTTCACTGTGATGGCTGGCCCTCTGCCCAGTCTCACCTGTTCGGAGGTATTGTGATGCTCCACATATCCCCCCCTAAGCTCCTTGTTGGTACGAGGAGCTTCCTGTTCCTCATCTTCGTAGCGGCGGGACATCGCGTCGGCGTGGCGGATATCCTTTCCAGGGCGGTGCTCGACGGTGAATTTATAACTTTGCAGTTCCAGGAACCAGCGTGTCACCCGAGCGTTGCTGTCCTTATTGGTGGCCATCCATTTGAGAGGGGCGTGGTCGGTCACAAGAGTGAAGCGTCTTCCCCATAGGTAATACCTGAGATGGTGGATGGCCCACTTCACAGCAAGACACTCCTTCTCCACGGTAGAGTAGTTTTTCTCGTGCTTTAGCAGTTTTCGGCTAATGAAGGTTACGGGGTGTTCATTGGCGCCAACCAATTGGGCTAGGACTCTGCCCAGTCTCACCTGTTCGGAGGTATTGTGATGCTCCACAATATATATATATATATATATATATATATATATATATATATATATATATATATATATATATATCTATATATATATATATATATATATATCTATATATATATATATATATATATATATATATATATATATATATATATATATATATATATATACATATACAGTATATATATATATATATATATATATATATATATATATATATATATATATATATATATATATATATATATATATATATATATATACAATATATATATATATATATATATATATATCAATCAATCAATCAATCAATGTTTATTTATATAGCCCTAAATCACAAGTGTCTCAGAGGGCTGTACAAGCCACAACGACATCCTCGGTACAGAGACCACATACGGGCAAGGAAAACTCACCCCAGTGGGACGTCAATGTGAATGACTATGAGAAACCTTGGAGAGGACCGCATATGTGGGTAACCCCCCCCCCCTCTAGGGGAGACCGAAAGCAATGGATGTCGAGTGGGTCTGACATAATATTGTGAAAGTCCAACACATCAGCGAAAGTCCAGTCCATGGTGGGGCCAGCAGGAACCATCCCGAGCGGAGACGGGTCAGCAGCGTAAAGATGTCCCCATCCGATGAACAGGCTAGCGGTCCACCCCGGAGCAGAGTAGAAGAGAAAAGAAAAGAAACAGCAGATCAACTGGTCTAAAAAGAGAGTCTATTTAAAGGCTAGAGTATACAAATGAGTTTTAAGATGAGACTTAAATGCTTCTACTGAGGTAGCATCTCTAACTTTTACCGGGAGGGCATTCCATAATATTGGAGCCCGAATAGAAAACGCTCTATAGCCCGCAGACTTTTTTTGGGCTCTGGGAATCACTAATAAGCCGGAGTTCTTTGAACGCAGATTTCTTGCCGGGACATATGGTACAATACAATCGGCAAGATAGGCAGGAGCTTGACCGTGTAGTATTTTATACGTAAGTAGTAAAACCTTAAAGTCGCATCTTAGGTGCACAGGAAGCCAGTGCAAGTGAGCCAGTATAGGCGTAATATGATCAAACTTTCTTGTTTTTGTCAAAAGTCTAGCAGCCGCATTTTGTACCATCTGTAATCTTTTAATGCTAGACATAGGGAGACCCGAAAATAAAACGTTACAGTAATCGAGACGAGATGTAACGAACGCATGGATAATGATCTCAGAGAGTTGTGGAGAGTTGTGGAGAGTTGGGTCGAAGATAATATATATATAGATAATATATATATATATATATATATATATATATATATATATATATATATATATATATATATATATATGTATATATATATGTATATATATGTATATATATATATATATATATATATATATATATATATATATATATATATATATATATATATATATATACACATATACAAACATATACATATACGTACATATATATACATATATATATATATATATATATATATATATATATATATATATATATATACACATATACAAACATATACATATACGTACATATATATACATATATATATATATATATATATATATATATATATATATATATATATATATATATATATATATATATACAAACATATACATATACGTACATATATATACATATATATATACATATATATATATATGTATATATATCCATCCATCCATTTTCTACCGCTTATTCCCTTCGGGGTCGCGGGGGGCGCTGGAGCCTATCTCAGCTGCATTTAGGCCGAAGGCGGGGTACACCCTGGAAAAGTCGCCACCTCATCACAGGGCCAACACAGATAGACAGACAACATTCACACTCACATTCACACACTAGAGCAATGGTTCTTAACCTTGTTGGAGGTACTGAACCCCACCAGGGACGGCGTGGCGAAGTTGGTAGAGTGGCTGTGCCAGCAATCGGAGTGTTGGTGGTTACTGGGGTTCAATTCCCACCTTCTACCTTCCTAGTCACGTCCGTTGTGTCCTTGGGCAAGACACTTCACCCTTTGCCTCTGATGGCTGCTAGTTAGCGCCTTGCATGGCAGCTCCCGCCATCAGTGTGTGAATGTGTGTGTGAATGGGTAAATGTGGAAATACTGTCAAAGCGCTTTGAGTACCTTGAAGGTAGAAAAGCGCTATACAAGTATAACCCATTTATCATTTATATGCGCATTCACCGAACCCTTCTTTAGTGAAAAATGCAATGTTTTTTTTTTTTGAAATTCAAGACAAAGTATTATGTTTTTTTTACTGGTGCACAAAATGAACCGTGCATGAACATCAACACAGTGCGAACTCATAACAAATTACACACCTGCAAATCAGTGTGACTTCTGCTGTTACCGTATCCATAATACGCCGATAGGGATATGTTTTTATTTACACGATGAGTCAGGTGTGTCTTGACCTCAGCATCGGAGGCTCCGCCGAACCCCTGAGGCCGACTCATCGAACCCCTAGGGTTCGATCGAACCCAGGTTAAGAACCACTGCACTAGAGCCAATTTAGTGTTGCCAATCAACCTATCCCTATATATATATATATATATATATATATATATATATATATATATATATATATATATATATATATATATATATATATATATATATATATATATATATATATATATATATATATATACATATACTATATATATATATATATATATATATATATATGTATGTATATATATATATATATATATATATATATATATATATATATATATATATATATATGTATGTATATATATATATATATATATATATATATATATATATATATATATATATATATATGTATGTATATATATATATATATATATATATATATATATATATATATATATATATATATATATATATATATATATATATATATATATATATATATATATATATATATATATATATATATATATATATATATATATATATATATACCCCGAAGGGAATAAGCGGTAGGAAATGGATGGATGGATATATATATATATATGTATATATATATATATATATATATATATATATATATATATATATATATATATATATATATATATATATATATATATATATATATATATATATATATATATATATAATGCTTGATTAAATTATGAATGAAGTGTTGCAACAGCGCCTGTTGCTGGGGAGAAGTGGTATGTACTGTTACCTGCGGGAAGTGCACGGAACTGTGAAGCCTTCCAAGTGGTGAGACACGTTTTTGCATTTTCCGGGATTGTTTACTAATTAGTGAATATTGACTGTTTATATTTTGATTTGGACTTTGTAACGTACACATAAAAAGGTTCGCTAATTGGTATTGACCAAAACTGTATCTTAGAGTGATATTGTGAAGACAATAACACACTTAATAAATAACGTGTTATTTAGAGAATCCCGTAACCCAAGTAGACTCACAGTCTCACAATTTGCACTGTTTTGCAGGTAATATTATATTTCATGCCACTGTGATTTTTTGGTTGTTCATATAGCTGTCCTCGCCTATTGTTATGATGCTAATGGTAGCTTGGCTAGGCCGCAGCCTGGTTTTTTAACCGCATGGTTTGAAGCAGCCATTTTGGATGTGAGGTGTGTTTAGGGATATCCTGTAAAATGTAGTGACTGTAAATGTACTGTGTATTTTGCATATAAAAAAAGGATTATTGTAAATTTAAGTATACCAATATCAGTACAGGTGAAACCAACTGAGAGAAATTAATATGATAATTAGTATGAAGATTTGTTTTAAACACTATATGATCACACCCAAATGTAAGATGTTTGTAAAATGAAACTGTGGTTTTATTATGTGAAACATCAGAACTGTGAAGCCTTCCAAGTGAGAATCCCGTGACCCAAGTGGACTCACAGTCTCACAATTTGCAATGTTTTGCAGGACACTGTAATAAAAGAAATTCATAATCCATCTGGTGCCAGTGATATGTTGAAGCGACAGCAGTGTGGAGCTGCATTTTGCCACATACAGTTGTGGATCGTCACACATATATATATATATATATATATATATATATATATATATATATATATATATATATATATATATATATATATATATATATATATATATATATATATATATATATATATATATATATATACTGTATACACCAGGGGTCACCAACCTTTTTGAAACCAAGGGCTACTTCTTGGGTACTGATTAATGCGAAGGGCTACCAGTTAGATAGACACTTAAATAAATTGCCAGAAGTAGACAATTTGCTCAATTTACCTTTAACTCTGTTATTATTAATAATTAATGATATTTATCTTTGTGGAAACACTGATCATCTTAATGATTTCTCACAATAAATATATATAGAAACAGATAAATATCAATATGCAACACTTTATTTTTATATTTTCTCTAAGTGCACATTTGTCAAATTGAACATTTTCAAATGATCACTTCAAAGACAGTCTTGTGAAATCACAATATCCCATTTTAACTAGCTAGCCACTAACATTTTTTTTAACAAATCATGAATTACTTTGCACCCTGTTTGTACAAATAATAACTCATGTAAAATACAAAAGTAAACTCTCAAATTTTTAAATCATGTCACACTTTGAACTGGACACCAAATCTGTTATCGGTTTCTTTGTCAGTTAGTGGGAAGCCTGGCATTGCATGCTGTTAACTAGTGTGTTGTACTCTGGTGTGTAACTTGACACTGCAACTCTGAGTGAGTCTTGCAGATGTGCATCAGTGAGGCGTGTTCTGTGTTTGTTCTTGATTAAGTTCATGTCAGAAAAGGCTGATTCACAAAGATAAGATTTTTCCTCATTGTTTGCGGAACCTTCTTAATCTTTTGGACATATTTTCTCAGCAATCTGGCCTTAAGCTTAATTATGATAAATGTAAAATGTTAAGGATCGGAAATCTAAAGGGAACGTCCTTTCGAATGGAATGCAAAGTGCCTGTTTTGTGGACAGATGGACCAGTTAACATACTTGGTGTTGTTTATTTATTTATCTTATTTTACTCAGCAGCGCCTCCTCGGAAATTAATTCCTCTGTCGGCCAGGATTCCAAATGGCTTGCCACAGCGAGCAATAAAGCGGCTTAGTGCTATTAGAAAAGTGTCAATGTCGAGTGTAAGTCGAGATGCGCACAGCTTGTCGTCATACACTTGAATATAATCCCCCATCGCTTCTCTGTTCGCCGACCCACCTTGAAAGCAGTCCACTCCTGTAGACCAGAATGGTGGCTTATATAGACGGAGTCGTGCAGGGGGCAAATCGGCCATCTGAGGAGCTACAGGGCTTGCGCGCCACTTTTGACATTCCACACAGCTGTGCTGGTGCCGTTTAATGGATTCTCTTCCTCTCGGAATCCAGAACTTCCTTCTCATTTCTGCGAACACTCGTTCAGGACCTGGATGGAGAAGTTGGTTGTCATACCTTTTGATGAGGAGTTTGGTGACATGGTGTTTGGGATCAAGGATGATAGGATGCATGGCATCGGGATCTAATTCCTCTGCTCTACGGAGCCGGCCACCCACTCTCATCAGGCCGACCGCTTTATCATACTCAGGGGCGAGATGACGAGGCGACTTTGCTTGGAGATAGGTTTGCCAGCAGAAATGATTTTCACTTCTTCAGGGAAGGCCTCGCTCTGTGATTGTCTTAGCAGGTGAACTTCGGCCTCCTGTGCTTCTGCAGCTGTCATGGCGGAAGTTTCCTGGTTCCTAGCCGCCCCGTGAAGGCTCTCATGAGTGGCTTTGATAAGATCGTCCCAGTTATCTATGTGAGATAGACATTGTGGGTGTAGTACAGGTTGTGACTCCACAAAACACTGTCTTTCGGAGTTCCTCTTCATCTTCTTCTTGAGCTTCCTTAAAATGTAGCTCCGGCCATGTGTCGGGATGCCGAAGGAGAAACTGGTGGCCTTGACCCCATCGGTTAGGTTGGGTAAGCTCAAGGAGGGTCTTGCCATGAGTGAGGTCATCGGCGGGATTTTCATGGGTGCTGGCATAGCGCCATGTTGACCCTTCCATCAACTCTTAAATTTCGGCGACCCTTGTGCCGACGAAAACCTTGTATCGGCATGAGTCCGATTTCAGCCAGTCCACAATGTGATCTGCTGAGGTGAGAGTGACAGTTCGTTCATAGTGACTTTAGCTAACTGTGCTCCAGTTTGAGCTGCACATAGTTCGAGGCGAGGCATGGACAACTGTTTGCGGGGACAAACACGTGATCTGGCCATCACAAATGCCAAGTGGATATTGCCTTTGTCGTCTTGCGTACGCAGATATTCCACTGCCCGATAAGCTCTCTCGGAAGCATCACAAAAGATATGATATGTTGTTGGCAAGGCGTTTTTGTGTCTACGGAAGCTGGTATATAACACCTGGGTTTTTCTAGTTGTGGGAAGTAGACCAGCTCACTCTCCCATTGTGTCCATATCTCCAAGAGAGCTTTGGGTTGAATTTGCTTATCCCAGCCGACGCCGACTTTCCGCAGGTCTTGAATGAGAATCTTGGCTTGAGTGGTAAATGGGATAAGATACCCCAGTGGGTCGTGTTATGTTGCCATAACCTTGTAGACGTTTCGTAGAGTGGGCTTGGAATACTCTACTGGTCGGTGACGGTATCCGAGGCGATCTGTGAGGCAGTTCCAACGAAGGCCCAAGGCTGGTTCTTCGGGGTCCCGCTTGGGCTGAGACAGCCAAAGTTCCGTACTCTTGGCTTTGGCCTCAGCAGGAAGGTGTGCTATTACAGTTGGATCATTATTGGCCCACTGCCTTATGTCAAATCCTCCAGTGGCCAGCAGCATGCGTAGTCGGTCGACTAGGATCTTAGCTTGGTCTGCAGTGGTGAGGCTGGTTAAACAATTGTCCACATAGAATGCGGTTTCCACTGTGTGCACGAGGTCTTCATACCCCGTCTTGTTGTCTTTCACATGCCTTTGGAGGGTGTATGTTGCACAGCAAGGACTACAAGTAGTTCCAAACGGCAATACTTGCCACTCATATACGGTGGGTTCCTCTTCTCTCTTCATACTTCTCCACAGGAAACGGAGGAGGGCTTTGTCTTTTGGTAGCAAGCACACTTGGTGAAACATCCCTTTGATGTCACCACTGACAGCCACACTGTGTTCCCGGAAGCGAAGAAGTACCCGAGGAGTGAAGGGCTTAGGTTTGGACCAGGCAGGAGTTGGCTGTTAAGGCACTGTCCGTTATGTTGGTAAGAACAGTTATAGACAATCCTGGTCTTACCATTGTGGTGGACCACGTGGTGCGGCAGATACCTGCACTCCTTGGAGTTGTCTTCTGCGGATGGAAGCAGAGGTTTAACATAGCCTTGCTGTTCTAGTCTCTGGATTTCTTGACAGTAGGTGTCTGCCAGGGCTGGGTCTTTAGACAGACGACGCTCAGTGCTCCGTAGCTCTGTGAGCAAGGCATTCTTTGGAGCCAATAGGAGAGGGCTCTCTTTGCGCCGGAGCAGCGGCACTGCATACCTTGTCACTCCGTCTATTTCTATTTTAGTGGTGCGTTGCTCTAGTAGTTCTAGGGCCTGTTGATCTGCTTTGGAGTGAATAACAGTTTTAATGTTCACAAAAGGGCATATGTCGACTTCCCACAGACGTTCTATATGGCGCTGGAGGCCAGAGTTGGGAAACAAAGTGCAGTAGCAGTGGGAATATTCACCAGAAAGTTGGTTTAAGTTGGCTGAACCTTGTAATGACCATCCAAGAGGAGTACACACTGCTACAGGGCTTCCAGGTGGACCAGCTCTTACTGGATGCTTGGGGATGAGTAGATGTGGGAAATCCGACCCAATGAGAAGTAATGGTTGGATTCTGTCTACCAGTGGAAGTGGAAGTCCTTGCAGATGGGAATATTTGCGCATGAGTGATTTGACAGGATAGCTGTGCTCGGAAAGACTTAACTCGTCAGCCGTGAATGCATGGTGGATTTTGTATCTTTCTTTGGGCACATGAGCTGGGGATATTTCGAATGAGACAGCAGCTCCTTGTAGGTAGATCACCTCATGTCGAACAGTACGCAATGGAAAGTTATATGGCTCTTTAGTCAGATGGAGTTGCTGTACAGCTGATGGAAGTATGAGTGTCCTCTCTGATCCGTCATCGGGGATAGCGAAGCCTTCTAAGGACTGTTCAGCATTGTAGAGACACACCTGGACTAACTTTAGCATGACCTTTTGTGGGCGGTTTGGACAGTTAACGTAGACAGTGTCTGGAGTGGTGCTGACCATCAGGACCTTCTTGGCTTCTAGATGGTACACATTGTAGAGCACAGTAAGATGTTGCTCCTTACATACTTTACAGGGCCTCTTAAGAGAGCATGCCTCAGGAGCGTGGTTCCTGCCGCATCTCCAACAGTTTCTGTCTTTGATCCATGTGGCAATTTCTGATGCAGAAAGGGTTTTGAATTTGGGGCACAAGCTCAAATAATGTTCATTGGTGTCACAGTATGGACAATATGGCTTAGGGCTGGATTTAGGCTTGGCTGAATTGGTACTGTGAGCTGGAACAGACGTTGTAGCTTGAACTTGGCTCTCTGTGTTGTAATACACATTAGATGGATGCCCTTGTGCTCTGTTGTAGTTCTTAGCTGACTTTGGCTGGTCTTGGAGCATGTAGGCTGCTCTCGATGAGATTCGCTTTGCTTGAGACTTTAACTGAAGCCAGGTGGAGAAGTCTGACAGTGTGTATGCTCTGTCTGTTCCAGTTCTCAGAATACCGTTGCTCAAGCTATACTCAACAAAGCTGTCTCAATAGTTGGCGGGCAATTTGCTGAGTAGTCTATCGACGTGAGAGCCACAACTACGTTTGTAAGTTCATAGCCATTTTCACCCTCTAGGGAACGAAGCATGCCCACTAGCGCTTGGACTGACAGGGCAAAATTGTCGAATGTGTCCGGATCTCCATATCTGATTGGAGGAGAGTTCAACATGGCTCCTAACTCACTCTGCACCAACTGTCGAGGTTGTCCATATTTATCTTGAAGTGCGCTAACTTGTAGGCACTTGGCAGATTTAAGTGGTCCAACAGCACTTGGTACTTAAACTGCTCTGTGAGGTGGGCATGTGAATTTAGCAGGTTATCCAATGCCATTTTGAGCAGTCTGACTCTTTTCCAGATGTAAATTGGGGCAAGGTAGGCCTTGGAAGTCCATATGAAGTAGCTATTAGGTCGGTACCAGGTGCTGTCCCGGAGCTTAGTGGCGGTGCTGTCAACGGCTGCAGTAAAGGTGGCATTGTAGGATAAGGGTGAGGCGGCAAGACTGCATTCTGCTTAATTGGCTGTTGCAGTGGGTAAACTTTGGCAGGGACTATGGTAGGAGGAGATATAGTAGCAAAAGTAGGCTGTGGCTGATACCTCAGAGTTGCAGTAGTAGAAGGCTGATAATCTGGAGGAACGAAGTTGGACTTAGGGTAAAGGCGGACTGGTTGCGACGGTGGGATCAACTGCTGTGGCTGGAAGGGCTGGTGGTAGAGCATTTGCTGCTGGACTAGTGTATCGAGATCCAAGCTCACCTTATGAGTATGGTGGTGCTCCATTTAGATCAGCTGGGAACCGAAGGTTGAACTCACTTTCGCTAAGTGGCCTGGATAAGACAGAACTATGTTGATCCTCCTTTAAGAAGGATGTTATTAGAGCAGCTTTCTCCAATTCCATTTCCTTTTCTACCAGTTTATGTTGCAGCATAAGATGTCTCGTGATTGCCTCTTTCGTCTTTAAGGCTATCTCCGTTTCCTCATCCAGTTTACGTCGCTGCCTTTCATGTTCTCAGAAGTTCCTCCTTTTGACTGAGAGCTTCTCGGGATTGTTTGTCCAGAAGCTGGTACTGCTCATTAGCTAGGTTTTCCTCTCTTATTTTTCTGTGCACTTCCGCTAGTTCCATTTGTTTTACTCTCCCCTCCAACATTGCAGTCTGTAGGTCTGATAATCCCTCAGTGATGGACCTCTTGGCTGACGAGCAGGAACTACACTGAGTTTTGGCTCTATTGCTTTGAGAGGCAGGTGATGGGCTTCGTGGAAATGATGCTCTCCTCCCAGTGGGCGGGGCTCCAATATCAACGGCTATGGTTGATGTATGTTGAGATTGATATCCGACTTCATAGTCATCAAGATGTGCTGGCAGTTGTCTCTCTCGTTGGGGTCAAGAACGTGCTGCTGGATCTGCAGAGGCTTGTTCTGACTCCATGTTGTCTTCAGATGATTATCAATCTCGCTCGAAGGACCATGTGATAGAGTAGGTTACTCTGGATGCAGAATGCTGGTCTGATATCTTCTTAGGACAAGGACTCCGGTCAGAGAGTAGGGCGCAGAGAGGCTTTCAGGCACTCTTTAATGATGAAGTTGAACAATTGTAGTATAGGTATGTGTGGGGTGTGTGTGTGTATTTTAGTCAGGAACGCACACAATGCTGTTTACACAATCACCCAAGAGCCCATATTACGCAGAAACGCTACAAACAGGAAATGACGTCTCAGACTAGATCGTCAAATTAAGAGCACAGGAAATCTAACATCTTAAAACTGCGTCAGAATAAGATAAGACTAAAACACTTTCTGACAGTAACTTTGTGAGTTTGACTAGAAAAATTATCTTTTGTAAAGTTTGCAAAGACAAAAATTAGTTATTTTACTCAACGGTATAACTATCATACTAAATATGAAAGTTATATAAACAAAACTCCAAAACCAAACATGCAATATGTCTAAAAATGTCTGTAATAATGTATCTATGTGAGTTTTACTAGAATCAGGTGTTTTTGTAAGGTTTGCAAATACAAAAATTAGGTTTTACTCAATATGACAGTGAGTGGTAGATTGTTAGTTCAAACCCCGGCCAAGTCATACCAAAGACTATAAAAATGGGACCCATTACCTCCCTGCTTGGCACTCTGCATCAAGGGTTGGAATTGGGGGTTAAATCACCAAAAATGATTCCCGAGCTTGGCCCCCGCTGCTGCCCACTGCTCCCCTCACCTCCCAGGGTGATGGGTCAAATGCAGAGAATAATTTCGCCACACCTTGTGTGTGTGTGACTATCAGTGGTACTTTAACTTCAACTTAACTTTTACACTCATTATGACAGTTATTTAAACATAACTCCAAAACCAAACATGCTAAATAGATAATAATGCCTAAATTAAATGTATCTTTGTGAGTTTTACCTGAAACATATGCTTTTTCTTTAAGGCTTGCAAACACAAAAAATAGTTTTTTACTCAATATGACAGTAATGTTCTTAGAATTTTGGGATAACCCGAAAAAAGCAATAAAAATGTATTCAAACGTAACGGCAAAACCAAAAATGCAAAATGTCCTAATACTGCCTGGAATAATGTATCTTTGTGAGTTTTACTTGAAAAAATATATTTTGTAATGTTTGCAAAGACAAAAATTTGTTTTTTTTACTCAATATGACAGAAAAACTGTCATTTTAAATATGAAAGTTATATAAACATAACTCCAAAACCAAACATGCAATATGTTTAAAAATGCCTGTAGTAATGTATCTATGTGAGTTTTACTAGAATCACGTGTTTTTGTAAGGTTTGCAAATACAAAAATTAGGTTTTACTCAATATGACAGTACACTGTCACACTCAATATGAGAGTTATTTAAACATAACTCCTAAACCACACATGAAAAATGGCTAATAATACCTGAAATAATGCATCCTTATGATTTTTACTAGAAACATTTTCTTTTGAAAGGTTTGCAAAGACACAAGATAGTTTTTTTTTTACTCAATATGACAGTATAACTGCCACACTCAATATGATAGTTATTCAAACATAACCCCTAAACCACACATGAAAAATGGCTAATAATGCCTAAAAAAATGCATCCTTGTGAGTTTTACTCGAAACATATGCTTTTTTAAGGCTTGCAAACAAAAAAAGTAGTTTTTTACTCAATATGACAGTAATGTTCTTAAAATCCTGAGATAATGCAAAAAAAGCAATACAAATGTATTCCAACGTAATTCCTAAACCAACCATGCAAAATGTCTAATCATGCCTGGAGACATGTATCTTTGTTAGTTTTACTAGAAACATTATCTTTTGTAAGGTTTGCAAAGACAAAAGTTAGTTTTCTTTATTCAATATGACAGTATAACTGTCATACTAAATATGAAAGTTATTTAAACATAACTCCAAAACCAAACATGCAATCCGTCTAAAAATGCCTTCAATATTGAATCTATGTGAGTTTTACCAGAATCAGGTATTTTGGTAAGGTTTACAAATACAAAAATTAGGTTTTACTCATAATGACATATATATAAACATAACTCCAAAACCAAACATGCAATATGTCTAAAATGCCTGTAATAATATGTGAGTTTTACTAGAATCACGTGTTTTTGTAAGGTTTGCAAATACAAAAATTAGGTTTTACTCAAAATGACAGTAAACTGCCACACAGCTAAAATTATGCACAAAGCAAACTATAACCTGCTACCCAAGAATATACAACAATTCTTCTCAAAAAAAGAGGAGAAATATAATCTTAGAGAAAAACTTAATTTAAAACATTTGTATGAACGTACAACACTTAAGACCTTCAGTATATCAGTATGTGGAATTAAATTATGGAATGGATTAAGCAAAGCAATCAAACAATATACTAATATGATCCACTTCAAGAAACTCTTCAAACGTAAAGTGTTTACAAAGTACAAAGAAGAAGAACCATGACAAACATTCTCAATTTATTTCATCCATCCATTCATTCATTCTTAAAGTAATCTTACTTATCTCATCATATGAAATATGACTTACTTCACCAATTATTATTATTAAATTCTTACTATTATTTATTTATTTATTTTTATTGTGATTACTTATGGAGTTCATTGTGAATAAATTGAGAACAGGAAGTGAACAAAAAGTTTTAGCAACTGTTATGTAAAGAAAAGGGGTAGGATTAAATAAGCTCTGCTTCTTCCTACTCCTTTTCGAACATGTTGAAAAGAGAAACTGGAAATTGTGATGTATCATGTTGTATGCCTGCATGTTCGAAATAAACTCAAACTCAAACTCAAACACTCAATATGACAGTTATATAAACATAACTCCTAAACCACACATGCAAAATGGCTAATAATGCCTGGAGTAATGTATCTTTGTGAGTTTTACTGGAAAAAAATAATTTGTAAGGTTTGCAAAGACACAAGTTAGTATTTTTTACTCAATATGACAGTAAAACTGTCATACTAAATATGAAAGTTATATAAACATAACTCCAAAACCATGCATGAAAAATGGCTAATAATGCCTGAAATAATGCATCTTTGGGAGTTTTACTCAAAACATATACTTTTTTAAGGCTTGCAAACACAAAAAGTAGTTTTTTTTACTCAATATGACAATAATGTTCTTAGAATCCAGAGATAATGCGAAAAAAGCAATAAAAATTATTTCCAACAT
Organism: Entelurus aequoreus; assembly: GCF_033978785.1. Lineage (NCBI taxonomy): Eukaryota > Metazoa > Chordata > Actinopteri > Syngnathiformes > Syngnathidae > Entelurus > Entelurus aequoreus. The sequence continues at coordinate 21,805,389 of NC_084745.1, read as the reverse complement.
AACTCCTAAACCAAACATGCAAAATGTCTACCGGTAATAATGCGTGAAGAAATATATCTTTGTAAGTTTTATTAGAAAAAAAATATTTTGTAAAGTTTGCAAAGACACAAGTTAGTTTTTTTTACTCAATATGACACTATAACTGCCACTCTCAATATGGACAGTTATTTAAACAAAATTCCTAAACCACACATGAGAAGTGAAGTGAAGTGAATTACATTTATATAGCGCTTTTTCTCAAATGACTCAAAGCGCTTTACATTGTGAAACCCAATATCTAAGTTACATTTAAACCAGTGTGGGTGGCACTGGGAGCAGGTGGGTAAAGTGTCTTGCCCAAGGACACAACGGCAGTGACTAGGATGGTGGAAGCGGGGATCGAACCTGCAACCCTCAAGTTGCTGGCACGGCCGCTCTACCAACCGAGCTATACCGCCCGAAATGGCTAATAATGCCTGAAATAATGCATTCTTGTGAGTTTTACTCGAAACATATGCTTTTTTAAGGCTTGCAAACACAAAAAGTATTTTTTTACTCAATATGACAGTAATGTTCTTAAAATCCTGAGATAATGCGAAAAAAGCAATACAAATGTATTCCAACATAATTCCTAAACCAAACATGGAAAATGTCTAATAATGCGTGAAAAAATATATCTTTGTGAGTTTTACTAGAAAAATAATCTTTTGTAAGGTTTGCAAAGACACAAGTTAGTTTTTTTTACTCAATATGACAGTATAACTGTCATACTACATATGAAAGTTTAATAAACATAAGTCCAAAACCAAACATGCAATCTGTCTAAAAATGCCTGTAATGAAGCCATGTGAGTTTTACTAGAAACTGTCAGGACTTTGGATTTGTTTTTCCAGAACGCAACGGAAAGTTGGCGAAGGCAAGATGTGAATTTAGATACATGATTTAATATTAACACTAAAAAAAAAGAATAAACAAAAAGCACGCACAATGGCGGAAGTACAAAACTTGACTATGAAAACAAAAGACATGCACAAAGGCAAAAAACTATGAACAATAACAAAAACTTACTTGGCATGGCATGAAGAATAAACTATAATAAACATTAATCTCGTGGGTAGCAGTAGCATGGATGGATAATGAAGCATGGTATGAAATGATAGAGGATGTCACCAGGACGAACAACAGAAACAGACAGGCTTAAATAGTGACATGATCAGTGAAAACAGGTGCGTGACTCTAAACGTGAAACAGGTGCGTGACATGACGGGTGAAAACTAATGGGTTACTATGGTGACAACACAAACAAAAGTGCACAAGGAGTCCAAAAACAAAACCGAACATGACTAAAACAAAACATGATCACACAGACATGACAGAGCCCCCCTCGTTACGGACAGATCCCAGATGTCCAAAACACAAGTGAACAAGAGTCATGGGAGGGCGGGAGGGGGACATGGCGGTGGGTCGCCAGGCCAAGTGGCCCCGAATCCACCGAGGCATAGTCATGTGGCGGCGGCGAGTGGAACGCCGCTGCTACAGGCGACGTGGGCGACCCGGGAAGGGCCACATCCGTGGCCGACGATGAGGTGGGCGCACTTGGCGTGGCGGACGACCAGGTAGCGGCCACATCCGTGGCCGACGAGAAGGCAGGCGCGTCGTTGTGGCAGGCGTGGAAGCAGCAGATGACGCAGGTGCGGGTGCAGCAGACGAAGCAGGCGGCGACGCTTGGCGTGGCGCATTGGGCGGCGAAGCTTGACGTGGCCCGTCGGGCGGCGAAGCTTGGCGTGGCGCGTCCTGGCATGGCGGGTCTTGGTCTTGGCCGCTTGGAGGGTTTTGGCCGCTTGGAGGGTCTTGGCCGCTTGGAGGGTCTTGGCATGGCGGTGCTTGGTCTTGGCATGGCGGTGCTTGGTCTTGGCATGGCGGGTCTTGGTCTTGGCATGGGGGGTCTTGGTCTTGGCATGGGGGGTCTTGGTCTTGGCATGGCGGTGCTTGGTCTTGGCATGGCGGGTCTTGGTCTTGGCATGGGGGGTCTTGGTCTTGGCATAGGGGGTCTTGGTCTTGGCTTGGGGGTCTTGGTCTTGGTCTTGGCTTGGGGGGTCTTGGTCTTGGCTTTGGGGGTCTTGGTATTGGCTTGGGGGGTCTGCGACTAGCGGCACTTGGCGTCGTGGAGCTGCGACTGGCGGCACTTGGCGTCGTGGAGCTGCGACTGGCGGCACTTGGCATCGTGGAGCTGCGACTGGCGGCACTTGGCGGCATGTAGTTGCTACTGGCAGCACTGGAGCCTGGTGCGGGGCTGGCGCTAGCCTTGAACTTGGTGCTGGCGCTAGCCGTGGAGCTAGCCTTGGAGCAGGGACAGGTGGTAGCCTTGGAGTAGCTAGCCGTGGTGCTCGCCGTGGTGCAGGTGGAGGTGGCCTAGCTGGGGGTTGCGGCTTGGTAGGCCGAAAGACCGGTGGTGGTGGCCGAACCGGAGGTTGCGGCTTAGCAGGCCGAAAGACTGGTGGTGGCGGTCGTGCTAGAGGCTGTGGCATGGCATGACGCTGAGCGACCCCACCTGAACAGCTCCCAGCCCTAGCCCCCCCCTCAAGGAGTGGATACCAGACGCGCTCCCCGCGGTCTGGAACCGTCTTTTGGGGTGGGTGGAGGGAGGTCAGGAGGGGGGCCGAATCCTCCCCTTTAAATTGTCCAAAAAGTCTTTTTTTTTCTACCTGGGACTTTGTGGGTGAGAAAAAAAAAATTGTGACATTGGCGTGGCCTGAGTCCTAGGGGGCGGGGCATGAAATTGGGATGACGTGGATTGACTTGCTCTAATGTCCAAAAGCATGTTCTGATAATGTTGAATCATGTTCTTTGAGTTTTTTGTTGGAGGCCTTTTTTCGTTGCAGGGGCTTGGCGATTGCAAGCCCTCTGAACTAATGAACAACATGCTAGGACTCTTAGGTGAGCACAGACCTGGATTCCTCTTCGTGCAGTTTTTCCTGAGACTCCTGCCTTCTCAGGTGCGGGCTGCTTTAGCCAACACCACCATTTTGGACTGCCGCGAACAAGCTGCTGAAGCTGATAAGTTTTTTTTTAGCTTCCCAACCGACCTATGTGGCTGCATCCCTTCCGGCTGAAACAGAAAGACCTATGGCAGATTCTTCCACTCTCGCTGCTGCTGCTGCGCCCCCCCAGGCGGCAACCGGATTCTGGACTATGTTTTTTCCACGCAAAGTTCGGGACCAAAGCTAGGCGGTGCCGTCCCCCGTGCAGTTTTCGTGGACCGCCGCCGGGAAACGCCGGGGCCGGCGCTCAGCAGTGGCCATGAGCGTCGGCAGTACTGGCAGGCTGCTCTTCATCCAGGACTCCCTCTCTGGACGACGGTTCCTGTGTGACACCGGCGCGCAGAGGAGCGTCCTGCCAGCATCAAGGTTGGACATGCTGTCTGAGTCACATGGCCCCCCCATGGAAGCGGCCAATGGCAGCCCTGTCCGCACTTATGGAATACGGTACGTGGAACTGTGTTTTGGTGGACAGCGTTTCAGTTGGAACTTTGTGACTGCTAAAGTGACGGTGCCGCTCATCGGTGCAGATTTTCTCTGTGCTTTCGGCCTCCTTGTGGATGTAAAAAACAGGTGTTTGGTGGATGCGATTACGTTCTGCTCGTACAAGTGCAGTCTCAGCGCGACAAACTCCATCAGGCTTTCCAGCATGCTACCCACCGCAGACGTTTTTCTGCGCCTCCTCGCTGAGTTCCCCACCCTGGCGCAGCCCACGTTCTCGTCATCTACCGCCAAGCATGGTGTGGAACACCACATTGCCACCACGGGCCCCCCTGTGCACGCACGAGCCCGGCGCCTGGACCCTGCTAAGCTCTCCGTTCATTGGTACGTGGGTTGCCCGTTTCGGTACCCCATCGGACATATCATCCGACCGGGGCTCTCAGTTCACTTCTGAGCTCTGGGCTGCTGTGGCCGAGAGCTTGGGAGTGAAACGCCACCACACGACGGCGTATCACCCGCAGGCCAATGGTATGTGTGAGCGATTTCACAGGTCCATGAAGGCAGCGCTTAGGGCGTCCCTGAAGGACAGCGCTTGGGTAGACAAGCTCCCTTGGGTGATGCTGGGGCTTCGGACTGCCCCCAAGGAAGAGTTGCAATCTTCCTCGGCAGAGTTGGTGTATGGCCAGCCCCTGCGGGTGCCAGGTGACTTTATTCCTAACACGACGGCACCTTGGTCCGCCGGTAAGCAGCGAGCTGCTCTCCTCGATGCTGCCAAGAGTTTTGCCCCCATCCCCACTTCTCAACACGGCCTTACGCCGTCTCATGTTCCCGCTTCCTTGAGGGGAGCAGCGTTTGTTTTTGTCCGCCACGACGCCCACCGCGGTCCCCTGCAGCCTCCTTACGATGGGCCATTTCGCGTCCTAGAGAGCGGAGATAAGCATTTTCTGTTGGACATCGGGGGTCGGTCTGAAAAGATCACGGTGGACCGGCTGAAAGCGGCCCACTTGGATCTAAGTCAGCCGGTTACCACGGCCGTACCCCCGCGCCGGGGTCGTCCGCCTGTTCTACCTAGGCCCCATGATAATGTTATGCATCCTTCTACGCAGGCTCCCGGGACCTTAGACAGTACAGGTACCCTTCCGGTCCCCCCTACTGACTCCCCGGCGTTTGTACCAGTCCGGCGCACCCGGTCTGGTCGGCCCGTCCGTGCCCCTGTCCATTGACAGTTTGTTTTCCTTTGTGATGGCGAGTTCTGGGGGGACGTGTGTAGCGGTTGATTTAAGGACATAATTCACCACACCTTTTATTTGACTTTGTCATCATCATTCACCGTACTGTTCTATTGTGTACATGACAATGTTGTTCTTTGTGTGCAGTTAAGAGCGAGTAATTCGGCGCGGCCCCTTTAAGTGGCCGTCAGTAGATTCTCACAAAGGTGGGGGTTTGTTGTTCCTGCGATATTTGAGTGTTTGTGATGAAAGCGTTCATTCTTGCTTGTGCTTTGATAAATAAACGACACACACGTTTTTGTGTGTCAACTATACGTCAAGTTGTCTATCTTTCACGCTACGAGCACAACAATACATGATTTAATATTAACACTCAAAAAAAGAATAAACAAAAAGCGCGCACAATGGCGGAAGTACAAAACTATGAAAACAAAAGACATGCACAAAGGCAAAAAACTATGAACAATAACAAAAACTTACATGGCATGGCATGAAGAATAAACTATAATAAACATTAGGCAAGGCAAGGCAAGGCAAGGCAATTTTATTTGTATAGCGCTTTTCATACACAAGGCAGACTCAAAGTGCTTCACAGACAACAAAGTGAAATGAAAGAAAATAAAAGCAAAATTAAAATGCAGACAATAAAAATAAAAACAGTGCAGACGTTAAAAGTTAAAAGATTAAAAGATTTAGCTGAAAGCTAAGGTGAACATAAAAGTCTTCAGTCTAGTTTTAAAAGTAGTGAGAGTTGGGTAGCAGTAGCATGGATGGATAGATGAAGCATGGTATGAAATGATAGAGGATGTCACCAGGACGAACAACAGAAACAGACAGGCTTAAATAGTGACATGATCAGTGAAAACAGGTGCGTGACTCTAAACGTGAAACAGGTGCGTGACATGATGGGTGAAAACTAATGGGTTACTATGGTGACAACACAAACAAAAGTGCACAAGAAGTCCAAAAACAAAACCGAACATGACTAAAACAAAACATGATCACACAGACATGACAGAAACAGTTGTGTTTGTAAGGTTTGCAAATACAAAATTAGGTTTTACTCACTATGACAGTATACTGTCACACTCAATATGACAGTAATTTAAACATACTGTAACTCCTAAACCACACATGAAAAATGGCTAATAATGCCTGAAATAATGCATTCCTGTGAGTTTTACTCGAAATATATATGCTTTTTTAAGGCTTGCAAACACAAAAAGTTGATTTTTACTCAATATGACAGTAATGTTCTTAAAATCCTGAGATAATGCGAAAAAAGCAATACAAATTTATTCAAACCAACTCCTAAACCAAACATGCATTATGTCTAAAAATGCCTGTAATATTGAATCAATGTGAGTTTTACTGCAGCTATACTGTCATTTTGAGTAAAACCTAATTTTTGTATTTGCAAACCTTACAAAAACAACCGATTCTAGTTAAAATCACATGGATACAATATTACAGGCATTTTTAGACATAATGCATGTTTGATTTTGGAGTTATGTTTATATAACTTTCATATTTAGTATGACAGTTATACTGTCATATTGAGTAAAAAAAACAACTTGTGTCTTGCAAACCTTACAAAAGATCATTATTCTAGTAAAACTAACAAAGATACATTTCTCCAGGCATTATTAGCCATTTTGCATGTGTTGTTTAGGAGTTATGTTTAAATAACTGTCATATTGAGTGTGACAGTATACTGTCATAGTAAGTAAAACCTATTTTTTGTATTTGCAAACCTTACAAAAACAACTGATTCTAGTAAAACTCACATGGATACAATATTACAGGCCTTTTTAGACATAATGCATGTTTGGTTTTGGAGTTATGTTTATATAACTTTCATATTTAGTATCAGAATCAGAATCAGAATCAGAATAGTTTTATTGCCATTGTTTGAGAACGGGTTCACAAAATAGGAATTTTTCTTAGTGCAAACGTGCGACATAAAACACATATAACACATATTTGGTATAAAAAGAGCTGTGACTGAGCTATCAGATAGACTTAGAAGGGATTCAAGGAATTCAAGGAGCTGCTGTTAGGAGTTCTTGTTCATTTGCCTGATGGCCGAGGGGAAAAAACTGTTCAGGTGGCGGGAGGTCTGGGTCTGGATGGAGCGTAGTCTCCTGCCTGAGGGGAGAGGGGAGAATAGTGTGTGTCCAGGGTGAGAAGAGTCAGCTGTGATCCGACCCACACGCCTCCTGGTCCTGGAGGAGAACAAGTCCTGGAGGGATGGGAGCTTGCAGCCAATCACCTTCTCCGCAGCACGTACGATGCGTTGCAGTCTATTCTTATCCTGGACTGTAGCGCCGGGGAACCACACTGTGATGGAGGAGGTCAGGATGGACTCTATGATGGCTGAGTAAAACTGCACCAGCATCTCGGTCGGCACCTTAAGTTTCCTCAGCTGCCGCAGGAAGTACATCCTCTGCTGGACCTTCTTGATGAGGGAGCTGATGGTCAGCTCCCACTTGAGGTCCTGGGTGATGGTGGTGCCCAAGAAACGGAAGGAATCCACAATGGGGACGGGGGTGGGAGAGTCAATCAGGGTGAGGGGGGATGGTAGGGCTGTGACTTTCCTGAAGTCCATGATCATCTCCACTGTTTTCTGGGCGTTCAGCTCCAGGTTATTGAGGCTGCACCAGGACGTCAGCCGGTCTACCTCTCTCCTGTAGGCGGACTCATCGCCATTCGAGATGAGCCCGATGAGGGTGATGTCATCCGCAAACTTGAGCAGTTTTACGGATTGGTGACTGGAGGTGCAGCAGTTTGTATACAGGGAGAAGAGCCAGGGGGAGAGTACACAGCCCTGAGGAGAACCAGTGTTTGTGGTTCGACTGTCCGAGACAATCTTCCCCAGCCTTACGTGCTGTCTTCGGTCTGTCAGGAAGTCATTAATCCAACTGCAGAGGGAGTCGGGCACGCTGAGCTGGTAGAGCTTGTCTCGTAGTAGTCCAGGGAGGATGGTGTTGAAGGCAGAGCTGAAGTCCACAAACAGGATCCTAGCGTAGGTTCCTGGGGAGTCCAGATGCTCCAGGATGAAGTGGAGGGCCAGGTTCACTGCATCATCCACAGACCTGTTTGTTTTTTTACTCAATATGACAGTATTGTTCTTAAAATCCTGAGGTAATGCTAAAAAAGCAATGAAATTGTATTCCAACATAATTCCTAAACTAAACATGCAAAATGTCTAAAAAAAAAGCCTGTAATATTGAATCCATGTGAGTTTTGCTAGAATCAGTTGTTTTTGTAAGGTTTGGAAATACAAAAATTGGGTTTTATGACAGACACAAGTTAGTTTTTTTTACTAATTTTAACAGTATAGCTGTCATACTATATATCAGGGGTGTCAAACTGAAATACAGAGTGGGCCAAAATTTAAAACTGAACAAAGCCGCGGGCCAAGGTTGAACAAATTAATCTTTTAATAGGGACCCGAACAAGTTTTGCATTGAATATTGGCACTCAGCATCAAGGGTTGGAGTTGTGGGTTAAATCACCAAAATGATTCCCGGGCGCGGCGCCGCTGCTGCCCACTGCTCCCCAAGGGGATGGGTCAAATGCAGAGGACAAATTTCACCACATCTAGTGTGTGTGTGACAATCATTGGTACTTTAATCTTTAATCTTAATATTGAACAAGCAAGGCCTATATAACTTTATAGTGACATGCAAAATCGAGTTTCAAATAATAATAATAATAATTAAAAAATATCAATGGCATATCAAATACAATTTAAATAAAAATTGAATGCCTCTTTTCTATTTGCAGCCTTCTGATGTAAATATCAACATTAACTTTTTCCACAGGCTAATACATTTGAAAATAAAATATCAATGAATAAAACAACCATTCAGGACTTTAAACTGCTCAGTTTGCAACACACTGATCAATCTGATGTGCCCAAGCCAGACACCTGGCATCTTTTCTTGGATGCTAGTTCATTAATGTCGGGGCTCAGGCTTTGAGCTGAGGCAACTTTCATTATCGAACGAAGGTGTTCAACAGTCATTATATCTCGTCCACCCAATTCTAACATCGTACAGACCCAGTCACAAGATATGTGCGGCTTCGGTACACATACACGAGTGAATGCAACGCATACTTCATCAACAGTGATACAGGTTACACTGAGGGTGCCAGTATAAAAAACTTTAACACTGTTAGAAATATTCGCCACACTGTGAACCCACACCAAACAAAGGGTTCTGGGTATTTTTTCTGTTTTGTTTATGTTGTGTTACGGTGCGGATGTACTCCCGAAATGTGTTTGTCATTCTTGTTTGTTGTGGATTCACGGTGTGGCGTATATTTCTAACAGTGTTAAAGTTTTTTATTTGGCTACCGTCAGTGTAACCTGTATCGCTGTTGATCAAGTATGCATTGCATTCAATTGTGTGTGGGTGCAGAAGCCGCACATGACATGAAACTGGGCCAGCACTGTTTGACTAACTGATAAAAAAAAATATTCGGGAGGAGTGCTGCAGTCATTCCCGGGAGGGTTGGCAAGTAATAGAAGTAGTGGTAAATGCGGTGTTACCGCGGCACCGCCGCAATATATAATCGGCAGTCCAGCTTTAGTGAAAATTTGATATTAGTGATGGGTTGATGAGGCGTCATGAAGTGTTTCGACACATTGCAAAACTGTATTGATACTTTGTCGATACTGTGTCACTAAATACTGACATCTGCTGGACATTAAAAATCCCTACAGGCAACCTATGGACCGACTCAACTGACACTGATTTTATGACCTAGTATATACAATAATATAAACCAAGTCATTGTATTTCATTTAGGATTATTTCATATCTTAATTTAAATAAAAATATATTTTTATCTTTTTTAGATACAGTCAATAAATAATTTGAACATATATTGATTGATTGATTGATTGATTGAGACTTTTATTAGTAGGTTGCACAGTGAAGTACATATTCCGTACAATTGACCACTAAATGGTAACACCCGAATAAGTTTTTCAACTTGTTTAAGTCGGGGTCCACTTAAATTGATTCATGATACAGATACATACTATCATATATACTATCATCATAATACAGTCATCACATAAGATAATCACATTGAATTATGTACATTATTTACAATCAGGGGTGTGGAGGGGGGGGGGGGGGATATGGACATCAAGTAGAGAGAGAGAGAGAGAGAGAGAGAGAGAGAGAGAGAGAGAGAGAGAGAGAGAGAGAGAGAGAGAGAGAGAGAGAGAGAGAGAGAGAGAGAGAGATCAGAAGGCATAAGAAAAAGAAAAAGTATCTGCATTTGATTGTTTACATTTGATTATTAGCAATCCGGGGAGGGTGTTAGTTTAGGGTTGCAGCTGCCTGGAGGTGAACTTTTATTGCGGTTTTGAAGGAGGATAGAGATGCCCTTTCTTTTATACCTGTTGGGAGCGCATTCCACATTGATGTGGCATAGAAAGAGAATGAGTTAAGACCTTTGTTAGTTCGGAATCTGGGTTTAACGTGGTTAGTGGAGCTCCCCCTGGTGTTGTGGTTATGGCGGTCATTTACGTTAAGGAAGTAGTTTGACATGTACTTCGGTATCAGGGAGGTGTAGCGGATTTGATAGACTAGGCTCAGTGCAAGTTGTTTAACTCTGTCCTCCACCTTGAGCCAGCCCACTTTAGAGAAGTGGGTAGGAGTGAGGTGGGATCTGGGGTGGAGGTCTATAAGTAACCTGACTAGCTTGTTCTGAGATGTTTGGAGTTTAGATTTGAGGGTTTTGGAGGTGCTAGGGTACCAGGAGGTGCATGCGTAATCGAAAAAGGGTTGAATGAGAGTTCCCGCCAGAATCCTCAAGGTGCTTTTGTTGACCAGAGAGGAAATTCTGTAGAGAAATCTCGTTCGTTGGTTAACCTTTTTGATTACCTTGGTTGCCATTTTATCACAGGAAAGGTTAGCCTCTAGAATGGAACCTAGGTAGGTGACCTCATCTTTCCTGGTGATAACAATGTCACCTACTTTTATGGTGAAGTCATTGACTTTCTTAAGTTTGATGTGGGACCCAAACAGGATGGATTCTGTTTTACCCAAGTGTATGGATAGCTTGTTGTCAGCGAGCCAGGTGCAAGTTCTACAGAGCTCAGCACTGAGGATTTTCTCCACCTGTGACTTGTCCTTGCCGGATACCAGCAAGGCAGAGTCATCCGCAAACAAAAACAATTCACAGTCGCATGCCGATGACATGTCGTTTATGTATATTAGGGACAGTAAAGGTCCCAATATACTGCCTTGGGGGACTCCACAGCTCACCGAGAGGGGGGGGGGGGGGGGACACGGTGCCGTTCACCTCTACCACCTGCTCCCTCCCCTCCAAGTAAGATTGCATCCAGCTCCATGAGGTTTTGTTAAATCCGATTGCTCTGAGCTTATCCAACAGTATAACGTGGTTAACGGTGTCAAAGGCCTTCTGAAGGTCCAGCATGACCATGCCGCAGTATTTGCCCGCGTCCACCTCATGTTTGATGTGGTCGGTCAGATAGAGAAGGCATGTGTCAGTGGAGTGGTTAGTTCTGAAGCCGGATTGGAATTTGTACATGAGTTTATTATCGACCTGTTCATAAACTATTTTCTCCATTACTTTCGAAACGGAACTGAGAATAGAAACAGGTCGGTAGTTGCCAGGTTCCAATTTGCTTCCTTTTTTAAAGAGGGGAGTTACTCTTGCTATCTTAAAATCTTTTGGTACTTGGCCTTGTGTAATTAATAGGTTTATTATGTGCGTGATGATCGGGGCAATGATGGAGGCAGAGTCCCTGAGGAATCTGGAGGGAATATTATCAAGGCCGGTGGCCTTGTTAGGGAGGAGCGCGCTCAATTTTTTAAACACCTCATCAGCTGTGACCATTTCTAATTTGAAATCATCGTTGGATACTCCTAGCTTTCTGTAGAAGGCTTTAATGTGTTCTACACCAAAGCGACCAGAGTGGTGGGACGGCTTGTTGACAAGAGTTGCGGCTATGCTGGTGAAAAAGATGTTAAGTCTGCTAGCTACCTCCATTTTGTCTGTAATGAGGGAGTCACCCTCCTTGATGCTGATGTTGGTGAGTCTTGTTTTAAGTTTCTGGCTGCAACCAGGAAGCTGGTTGTTGAGAATTTTCCAGAGCTCACGTGGCTTATTTGTGTTTTCCTCTATTTTGTCGTTAATGTAATTTTTTTTTAAGGATTTAGTCAGGTTGGTTGACTTATTTCTTAATTTATTGCATTGCTTTTTGAGAGTTGAAAGGAGTAATTTGAGGTTGATATTATTGGGTTGTTTATCTACTTCTGTTTTACATTTTTGGTATTCAAAGTATTTCCTGTCTCTGTCTTTTATGGCAGCTAATAGGTCCGGATTCATCCATGGTTCTGAGCGGGCTTTGATTCTGACTGTTTTCACGGGAGCCATGTCATTTAGTATCTTTAGGAATATATGTATCGTGACTAGGATGGTAGAAGGTGGGGATTGAACCCCAGTAACCAGCAACCCTCCGATTGCTGGCACGGCTACTCTACCAACTTCGCCACGCCGTCATTCCTGTAACTTTCTCTAGAAACAGTTTTCCATGATTAATATCAATAAATTAACATTGATAATAAATGACAGAAAAATAAGCACACGTATGACTGAGGAGTCATAGTGTAACTTTGTGTGGTGTTTGAGTTGTCCGACTTTTTGTGTGGCCATAAACGCACCAGTGGCTTAGTGGTATGCGTGTTGGTGACAGATGACAAGTTGGTTTTGGCCTGGTTTGTACGGCAGAAAATGACTAGTTTTTCGAGATATAAGTTTTTTACTCATATTTTTGGTGTGGTTATGGCCGAATATAAACAGTTTTGCTCAATAAAGTGATCGATATAATTCCTGTCCTCGAAGCATCTCGATAGACGTTACAATAATTGAACGGTGTTCAATTGAACGGTGTTGACGAACACCGTTAGGGCCGCTTGTTGTCACTGTCACCCAAAGTTGCATTTCAAAATTACACAGAATAAATGTGTTTATTTTGTTTAGAATTCAGATGGGTTTGATTTGGTGCGCGGCATATATTTGGACGCTTGAGCAGTGCGCAATTGCGCAGGCGCACACCTTAGAGGGAACTGCTCACAGGGCACAGAGGAGGCGTCAGTGCGATACAGTTCGCGTATCGGTCACGTGACCAAAGCAGCTCATGATCGTTCACGTGACTTTCTAAAAGCGGTACGCGCACCGACACAGGGTATCGCTCTATGAGCCCGACGCATGCGCCGATGCATCTGTGTTGCCGGACCCATCACTATTTGATATTGCCTCAAGGGCCAAGTAAAATTACACGGCGGGCCAAATTTGGCCCACGGGCCAGAGTTTGACACCCATGGCCTAAAGTATTGTATCTTTGTCAGTTTTACTGGGAAAAAAAAAACATTTTGTAAAGTTTGCAAAGACACAAGTTAGTTTTTACTCGATATGACAGTATCTGTCACACTAAATATAAAAGTTATACAAACATAACTCCAAAACTAAACATGGATTATGTTAAAAAATGCCTGTAATATTGTATCTATGTGAGTTTTATTAGAATCAGATGTTTTTGTAAGGTTTACAAATACAAAAATTAGGTTTTACTCATAATGACAGTAAAACTGCCACATTCAATATGACAGTTATTTAAACATAACTCTTATACCACACATGCAAAATGGCTAATAATGCTTGAAGTTTTAATGGGAAAAAATTATCTTGTAAGGTTTGCAAAGACAAAAGTTAGTTTTTTTACTCAATATGACAGTATAACTTTCATACGAAATATGAAAGTTATATAAACAGAACTCCGAAACTAAACATGCATTATGTCTAAAAGTGCCTGTAATATTGTATCTATGTGAGTTTTACTAGAATCAGATGTTTTTTGTAAGGTTTCCAAATACAAAAATTGGGTTTTACTCATAATGACAGTATACCTGCCACATTCAATATGACAGTTATTTAAACATAACTTCTTACCACAGATGCAAAATGGCTAATAATGCCTGAAGTAATGTATCTTTGTGAGTTTTACTGGAAAAAAAAATTGTAAGGTTTGCAAAGACACAAGTTAGTTTTTTTACTCAATATGACAGTATAACTGTCATACTAAATATAATAAATGATAAATGATAAATGGGTTGTACTTGCATAGCGCTTTTCTACCTTCAAGGTACTCAAATATGAAAGTTATATAAACATAACTCCAAATTTAAACATTCATTACCTCTAAAAATGCCTGTAATATTGTATCTATGTGAGTTTTACTAGAATCAGATGTTTTTGTAAGGTTTACAAATACAAAAATTAGGTTTTACTCATAATGACAGTATAACTGAACTAGTAGTTAGAGTGTCCGCCCTGAGATCGGTAGGTTGTGAGTTCAAACCCTGGCCGAGTCATACCAAAGACTGTAAAAATGGGACCCATTACCTCCCTGCTTGGCACTCAGCATCAAGGGTTGGAATTGGGGGTAAAATCACCAAAAATGATTCCGGGGCGCGGCCACCGCTGCTGCCCACTGCTCCCCTCACCCCCACAGGGGGTGATCAAGGGTGATGGGTCAAATGCAGGGAATAATTTCGCCTCACCTAGTGTGTGTGTGACAATCATTGGTACTTTAACTTTAACTTTAAAAACTGCCACATTCAATATAACAGTTATTTAAACATAACTCCTAAACCACACATGCAAAATGGCTTATAATGCCTGAAGTAATGTATCTTTGTGAGTTTTACTGGGAAAACAAATATTTTGTAAGGTTTGCAAAGACACAAGTTAGTTGTTTTACTCAATATGACAGTATAACTGTCATACTAATTATGAAAGTTATATAAACATAACTCCAAAACCAAACATGCATTATGTCTAAAAAATGCCTTTAATATTGTATCTATGTGAGTTTTACTAGAAACATATGTTTTTGTAAGGTTTGCAAATACAAAAATTGGGTTTTACTCATTATGACAGTTTAACTGCCACATTCAATATGACAGTTATTTAAACATAACTTCTTACCACACATGCAAAATGGCTAATAATGCCTGAAATAATGTATCTTTGTGAGTTTTACTGGAAAAAAAATTTGTAAGGTTTGCAAAGACACAAGTTAATTTTTACTCATAATGACAGTATAACTGCCACATTCAATATGACAGTTATTCAAACATAACTCCTAAACCACACATGCAAAATGGCTAATTATGCCTGAAGTTTTACTGGGAAAAAAAAAATCTTGTAAGGCTTACAAAAACACAAGTTAGTTTTTACTCAATATGACAGTATCTGTCATACTAAATATGAAAGTTATATAAACATAACTGCAAAACTAAACATGTGTTATGTCCAAAAATGCTTGTAATATTGTATCTATGTGAGTTTTACTAGAATCAGATGTTTTTGTAAGGTTTACAAATACAAAAATTAGGTTTTACTCATAATAACAGTATAACTGCCACATTCAATTTGACAGTTATTTAAACATAACTTCTTACCACACATGCAAAATGGCTAATAATGCCTGAAGTAATGTATCTTTGTGAGTTTTACTGGAGAAAAAAAAAAGTAAGGTTTGCAAAGACACAAGTTAGTTTTTTTACTCAATATGACAGTATAACTGCCACATTCAATATGACAGTTATTTAAAAATAACTCCTAAACCACACATGCAAAATGGCTAATTATGCCTGAAGTTTTACTGGGGGAAAACTATATCTTGTAAGGCTTGCAAAAACACAAGTTAGTTTTTACTCAATATGACAGTATCTGTCATACTAAATATGAAAGTTATATAAACATAACTGCAAAACTAAAAATGCTTTTAATATTGTATCTATGTGAGTTTTACTAGAATCAGATGTTTTTGTAAGGTTTACAAATACAAAAATTAGGTTTTACTCATAATGACAGTATAACTGCCACATTCAATATGACAGTTATTTAAACATAACTCCTATACAACACGTGAAAAATGGCTAATAATGCCTGAAGTTTTACTGGGAAAAAAAAAGTCTTGTAAGGTTTGCAAAAACACAAGTTAGTTTTTTTACTCAATATGACAGTATGACTGTCATACTAAATATGAAAGTTATATAAACATAACTCCAAATTTAAACATTCATTACGTCTAAAAATGCCTCTAATATTGTATCTATGTGAGTTTTACTAAAATCAGATGTTTTTGTAAGGTTTACAAATACAAAAATTAGGTTTTACTCATAATGACAGTATAACTGCCACATTCAATATGACAGTTATTTAAAAATAACTCCTAAACCACACATGCAAAATGGCTAATTATGCCTGAAGTTTTACTGGGGAAAACAATATCTTGTAAGGCTTGCAAAAACACAAGTTAGTTTTTACTCAATATGACAGTATCTGTCATACTAAATATGAAAGTTATATAAACATAACTGCAAAACTAAAAATGCTTGTAATATTGTATCTATGTGAGTTTTACTAGAATCAGATGTTTTTGTAAGGTTTACAAATACAAAAATTAGGTTTTACTCATAATGACAGTATAACTGCCACATTCAATATGACAGTTATTTAAACATAACTCCTATACAACACGTGAAAAATGGCTAATAATGCCTGAAGTTTTACTGGGAAAAAAAAAGTCTTGTAAGGTTTGCAAAAACACAAGTTAATTTTTTTACTCAATATGACAGTATGACTGTCATACTAAATATGAAAGTTATATAAACATAACTCCAAATTTAAACATTCATTACGTCTAAAAATGCCTCTAATATTGTATCTATGTGAGTTTTACTAAAATCAGATGTTTTTGTAAGGTTTACAAATACAAAAATTAGGTTTTACTCATAATGACAGTATAACTGCCACATTCAATATGACAGTTATTTAAAAATAACTCCTAAACCACACATGCAAAATGGCTAATTATGCCTGAAGTTTTACTGGGGGAAAACAATATCTTGTAAGGCTTGCAAAAACACAAGTTAGTTTTTACTCAATATGACAGTATCTGTCATACTAAATATGAAAGTTATATAAACATAACTGCAAAACTAAAAATGCTTGTAATATTGTATCTATGTGAGTTTTACTAGAATCAGATGTTTTTGTAAGGTTTACAAATACAAATATTAGGTTTTACTCATAATGACAGTATAACTGCCACATTAAATATGAGAGTTATTTAAACATAACTCCTATACAACACGTGAAAAATGGCTAATAATGCCTGAAGTTTTAGTGGGAAAAAAAAAGTCTTGTAAGGTTTGCAAAAACACAAGTTAGTTTTTTTACTCAATATGACAGTACGACTGTCATACTAAATATGAAAGTTACATAAACATAACTCCAAATTTAAACATTCATTACGTCTAAAAATGCCCCTAATATTGTTTCTATGTGAGTTTTACGAGAATCAGATGTTTATGTAAGGTTTACAAATACAAAAGTTAGGTTTTACTCATAATGACAGTATAACTGCCACATTCAATATAAATGATACATAAATAAATATGACATTTATTTAAACATAACTCCTAAACCACACATGCAAAATTGCTAACTATACCTGAGTAATGTATCTTTGTGAGTTTTACTGGAAAAAAAAAAATTGTAAGGTTGCAAAGACACAAGTTAGTTTTTTTACTCAATATGTCATAATAAATATGAAAGTTATATAAACAAAACTCCAAAATCAAACATGCATTTTGTCTAAAAATGCCGTAATATTGTATCTATATGAGTTTTACTAGAATCAGATGTTTTTGTAAGGTTTACAAATACAAAAATTTGGTTTTACTCAATATGACAGTATAACTGTCATACTAAATATGAAAGTTATATAAACATAACTCCAAATTGAAACATTCATTACGTCTAAAAATGCCTCTAATATTGTATCTATGTGAGTTTTACTAGAATCAGATGTTTTTGTAAGGTTTACAAATACAAAAATTAGGTTTTACTCATGACAGTATATCTGCCACATTCAATATGACATTTATTTAAACATAACTCCTAAACCACACATGCAAAATGGCTAATTATGCCTGAAGTAATGTATCTTTGTGAGTTTTACTGGAAAAAAAAATAAAAAATTGTAAGGTTTGCAAAGACACAAGTTAGTTTTTTTACTCAATATGTCATACTAAATATAAATAAATGGGTTATACTTGTATAGCGTTTTTATACCTTCAAGGTACTCAAAGCGCTTTGACAGTATTTCCACATTTACCCATTCACACACACATTCACACACTGATGGCGGGAGCTGCCATGCAAGGCGCTAACCAGCAGCCATCAGAGGCAAAGGGTGAAGTGTCTTGCCCAAGGACACAACGGACGTGACTAGGAAGGTAGAAGGTGGGGATTGAACCCCAGTAACCAGCAACACTCCGATTGCTGGCACAGCCACTCTACCAACTTCGCCACGCCGTCCCTAAATACGAAAGTTATATAAACATAACTCCAAAACCAAACATGCATTTTGTCAAAAAATGCCTGTAATATTGTATCTATGTGAGTTTTACTAGAATCAGATGTTTTTGTAAGGTTTGCAAATACAAAAATTGGGTTTTACTCACTATGACAGTATACTGTCACATTTAATATTAAGATTAAGATTAAAGATTAAAGTACCAATGATTGTCACACACACACTAGATGTGGTGAAATTTGTCCTCTGCATTTGACCCATCCCCTTGGGGAGCAGTGGGCAGCAGCGGCGCCGCGCCCGGGAATCATTTTGGTGATTTAACCCCCAACTCCACCCTTGATGCTGAGTGCCAAGCAGGGAGGTTATGGGTCCCATTTTTATAGTCTTTGGTATGACTCGGCAATATGACAGTTATTTAAACATAACTCCTAAACCACACATGCAAAATGGCTAATATGCCTGAAGTTTTACTGGGAAAAAAAAATCATCTTGTAAGGTTTGCAAAGACAAAAGTTAGTTTTTTTACTCAATATGACAGTATAACTATACTAAATATGAAAGTTGTATAAACATAACTCCAATTTGAAACATTCATTACGTCTAAAAATGCCTCTAATATTGTATCTATGTGAGTTTTACTAGAATCAGATGTTTTTGTAAGGTTTACAAATACAAAAATTAGGTTTTACTCATAATGACAGTATAACTGCCACATTCAATACAACAGTTATTTAAACATAACTTCTTACCACACATGCAAATTGGCTAATAATGCCTGAAGTAATGTATCTTTGTGAGTTTTACTGGAAAAAAAATATTTTGTAAGGTTTGCAAAGACACAAATTAGTTTTTTTACTCAATATGACAGTATAACTGTCATACTAAATATGAAAGTTATATAAACATAACTCCAAATTGAAACATTCATTACGTCTAAACATGCCTCTAATATTGTATCTATGTGAGTTTTACTAGAATCAGATGTTTTTGTAAGGTTTACAAATACAAAAATTAGGTTTTACTCATAATGAAAGTATAACTGCCACATTCAATATAACAGTTATTTAAACATAAATCCTAAACCACACATGCAAAATGGCTAATTATGCCTGAAGTAATGTATCTTTGTGAGTTTTCTTGGAAAAAAAAAATATTTTGTAAGGTTTGCAAAGACACAAATTAGTTTTTTTACTCAATATGTCATACTAAATATGAAAGTTATATAAACATAACTCCAAAACCAAACATGCATTTTGTTTAAAAATGCCTGTAATATTGTATCTATCTGAGTTTTACTAGAATCAGATGTTTTTGTAAGGTTTACAAATACAAAAATTAGGTTTTACTCAAAATGACAGTATAACTGAACTAGTAGTTAGAGTGTCTGCCCTGAGATCGGTAGGTTGTGAGTTCAAACCCTGGCCGAGTCATACCAAAGACTGTAAAAATGGGACCCATTACCTCCCTGCTTGGCACTCAGCATCAAGGGTTGGAATTGGGTGTTAAATCACCAAAAATGATTCCAGGGCGCGGCCACCGCTGCTGCCCACTGGTCCCCTCACCCCCCCAGGGTGTGATCAAGGGTGATGGGTCAAATGCAGAGAATAATTTCGCCACACCTAGTGTGTGTGACAATCATTGGTACTTTAACTTTAACTTTAATAACTGCCACGTTCAATATGACAATTATTTAAACATAACTCTAAACCACACATGCAAAATGGCTCATTATGCCTGAAGTAATGTATCTTTGTGAGTTTTACTGGGGAAAAAAAACATTTTGTAGGTTTGCAAAGACACAAGTTAGTTTTTACTCGATATGACAGTATCTGTCATACTAAATATGAAAGTTATATGAACATAACTCCAAAACTAAACATGCATTATGTCTAAAAAATGCCTGTAATATTGTATCTATGTGAGTTTTACTAGAATCAGATGTTTTTGTAAGGTTTACAAATACAAAAATTAGGTTTTACTCATATTGACAGTATAACTGGCCTAGTGGTTAGAGTGTCAGCCCTGAGATCGGTAGGTTGTGAGTTCAAACCCTGGCTGAGTCATACCAAAGACTATAAAAATGGGACCCATTACCTCCCTGCTTGGCACTCAGCATCAAGGGTTGGAATTGGGGGTTAAATCACCAAAAATGACTCCAAGGCGCAGCGACCGCTGCTGCCCACTGCTCCCCTCACCCTCCCAGGGGGTGATCAAGGGTGATGGGTCAAATGCAGATAATAATTTCGCCACACCTAGTGTGTGTGTGACAATCATTGGTACCTTAACTTTAAATGTAATAACTGCCACATTCAATATAACAGTTATTTAAACATAACTCCTAAACCACACATGCAAAATGGCTTATAATGCCTGAAGTAATGTATCTTTGTGAGTTTTACTGGGAAAACAACTATTTTGTAAGGTTTGCAAAGACACAAGTTAGTTTTTTTACTCAATATGACAGTATAGCTGTCATACTAAATATGAAAGTTATATAAACATAACTCCAAAACCAAACATGCATTATGTCTAAAAATGCCTGTAATATTGTATCTATGTGAGTTTTCCTAGAATCAGATGTTTTTGTAAGGTTTGCAAATACAAAAATTGTGTTTTACTCATAATGACAGTATAACTGTCACATTCAATATGACAGTTATTTAAACATAACTTCTTACCACACATGCAAAATGGATAATAATGCCTAAAGTAATGTATCTTTGTGAGTTTTACTGGAAAACAATAAAATTGTAAGGTTTGCAAAGACACAAGTTAGTTTTTTTACTCAATATGACAGTAACTGTCATACTAAATATGAAAGTTATATAAACATAACTCCAAATTTAGACATTCATTACATATAAAAATGCCTCTAATATTGTATCTATGTGAGTTTTACTAGAATCAGATGTTTTTGTAAGGTTTACAAATACAAAAATTAGGTTTTACTCATAATGACAGTATAACTGCCACATTCAATATGACAGTTATTTAAACATAACTCTTATACCACACATGAAAAATGGCTAATAATGCCTGAAGTTTTACTGGGAAAAAAATATATCTTGTAAGGTTTGCAAAAACACAAGTTAGTTTTTTTACTCAATATGTGTCACGTGGGGGGGTCGCAGCTGGCTGCGGGGTTATTCTTCCCATGCAAAAAACGGCTCCGGACGACAGCGTGAAGGTGAGCTTGGATTTATTCAACATAAATCACTAAAACAATAAAGCAAAAAGGCAAGCGTGCCTAAAACACATGAAGCTTAATTACTTGGCACAGATGACATGGCATAATCAAACACTTACTTGACATAAACGCGTGACAAACACAATGCAGGCAGAACGAGTGATGAACAAAGGTAGACTTAAATAACAGTGACATGATTGGAACAAACAGGTGCGTGACTCAAAACGTAAAACAGGTGCGTGACATGACAGGTGAAAACTAATGGGTGACCATGGAAACCAAACCAAACAAGGAAGTGAAACCAGGAACTAAGAAAGTGTCCAAAAAAAACAAACAGCACATGGCCAAAACAAAAACATGATAAACAGACATGACAATATGACAGTATAACTGTCATACTAAATATGAAAGTTACATAAAAATAACTCCAAATTTAAACATTCATTACGTCTAAAAATGCCCCTAATATTGTTTCTATGTGAGTTTTACTAGAATCAGATGTTTATGTAAGGTTTACAAATACAAAAATTAGGTTTTACTCATAATGACAGTATAACTGCCACATTCAATATAAATGATAAATAAATAAATATGACATTTATTTAAACATAACTCCTAAACCACACATGCAAAATTGCTAACTATGCCTGAAGTAATGTATCTTTGTGAGTTTTACTGGAAAAAAAAATATTTTGTAAGGTTTGCAAAGACACAAGTTAGTTTTTTTACTCAATATGACATGTTTATATAACTTTCATTTTTAGTATGACAGTTATACTGTCATATTGAGTAAAAAAACTAACTTGTGTCTTTGCAAACCTTACAAAATAAAAGTAAAACTCACAATGATACATTACTTCAGGCATAGTTAGCAATTTTGCATGTGTGGTTTAGGAGTTATGTTTAAATACATTTTTATTGCTTTTTTTCGCATTATCTCAGGATTCTAAGAACATTACAGTCATATTGAGTAAAAAACTACTTTTTGGGCCCTTAAAAAAGCATATGTTTCGAGTAAAACTCCAAATGATGCATTATTTCAGGCATTTTTAGCCATTTTGCATGGGTGGTTTACTGGTTATGTTTAATAACTGTCATATTGAGTGTGACAGTATACTGTCAATGCGATTAAAACCTAATTTTTGTATTTGCAAACCTTACAAAAGATTATCTGATTCTAGTAAAACTCACATGGATTCAATATTACAGGCATTTTTAGACAATTTGCATGTTTGGTTTAGGAATTATGATGGAATACATTTTTATTGCTTTTTTCGCATTATCTCAGGATTCTAAGAACATTATTGTCGTATTAACTCCTAAACAACAGATGCAAAATGGCTAATAATACCTGGAGATATGTATCTTTGTTGGTTTTACTAGAAAAATAATCTTTTGTAAGGTTTGCAAAGACACAAGTTATTTTTTTTATTCAATATGACAGTATAACTGTCATACTAAATATGAAAGTTATATAAACATAACTCCAAAACCAAACATGCATTATGTCTATAAATGCCTGTAATATTGAATCTATGTGAGTTTTACCAGAATCAGGTATTTTGGTAAGGTTTACAAATACAAAAATTATGTTTGACTCATAATGACAGTATAACTGCCACAAACAATATGACAGTTTTTTTTAACATAACTCGTAAACCACAACTGCAAAATGGCTAATATTGCCTGGAGAAATGTATCTTTGTGATTTTTACTGGAAAAAAATATTTTGTAAGGTTTGCAAAAAACAAAAAGTTGTTTTTTACTCAATATGACAATTATGTTCTTAGAATCCTGAGATAATGCGAAAAAAGCAATAAAAAAAGTATTCCATCATAATTCCTAAACCAAACATGCAAAATGTCTAAAAATGCCTACATATATATATATATATGCAAAATGGCTAATATTGCCTGGATAAATGTATCTTGGGAGTTGTACTCTAAACATATGCTTTTTTAAGGCTTGCAAAAACAAAAAGTAGTTTTTTACTCAATATGACAGTAATGTTCTTGGAATCCTGAGATAATGCGAAAAAAGCAATGCAAAAGTATTCCATCATAATTCCTAAACCAATCATGCAAAATGTCTAAAAATGCCTGTAGTATTGAATCCATGCGAGTTTTACTAGAATCAGTTGTTTTGTAAGGTTTGCATATACAAACATTAGGTTTTACTCACTATGACAGTATACTGTCACACTCAATATGACAGTTATTAAACATAACTGGTAAACCACACATGAAAAATGGCTAATAATGCCTGAAATAATGCATCATTGGGAGTTTTACTCTAAACATATGCTTTTTTAAGGCTTGCAAAAACAAAAAGTAGTTTTTTACTCAATATGACAGTAATGTTCTTGGAATCCTGAGATAATGCGAAAAAAGCAATGAAAAAGTATTCCATCATAATTCCTAAACCAAACATGCAAAATGTCTAAAAATGCCAGAGTATCCAACAATGATTTCAAATTAGAAATTGTCACAGCTGGTGAGGTGCTTAAAAAATTGAGCGTGGCTCCACCCAAACAAGGCCACCGGCCTTGATAATATTCCCTTCAGATTCCTCAGGGACTCTTCCTCCATCATTGCCCCAATCATCACGCACATAATAAACCTCTTAATTTCACACGGCCAAGTACAAAAAGATTTTAAGATAGCAAGAGTAACTCCCCTCTTTGAAAAAGGAAGCAAATTGGAACCTGGCAACTACCGACCTGTTTCTATTCTCAGTTCCATTTCGAAAGTAATGGAAAAAATAGTTTATGAACAGGTCGATAGTTGCCTTGCCACTAATAAACTCATATACAAATTCCAATCCGGCTTCAGAACTAACCACTCCACTGACACATGCCTTCTCTATCCGACCGACCACATCAAACATGAGGTGGACTCGGGAAAATACTGCGGCATGGTCATGCTGGACCTTCAGAAGGCATTTGACACCGTTCACCACGCTATACTGTTGGATAAGCTCAGAGCAATCGGATTTAAAAAAACCTCATCGAGCTGGATGCAATCTTACTTGAGGGGAGAGAACAGGTTGTAGAGGTGAACGGCACCTGTCCCCCCCCTCTCAGTGAGCTGTGGAGTCCTTCAAGGCAGTATATTGAGGCCTTTACTGTTCCTAATATACATAAACAACTTGTCATCGGCATGCGACTGTGAATTGTTCTTGTTTGCGGATGACTCGGCCTTGCTGGTATCAGACAGGGACAAGTCACAGGTGGAGAAAATCCTCAGTGCTGAACTCTGTAGAACTTGCACCTGGCTCGCTGACAACAAGCTATCCATACACTTGGGTAAAATGGAATCCATCCTGTTTGGGTCCCACATCAACCTTAAGAAAGTCAATGACTTCACTATAAAAGTGGGTGTCATTGTTATCACCCAGAAGGATGAGGTCACCTACCTAGGTTCCATTCTAGAGGCTAATCTTTCCTGCGATAAAATGGCAACCAAGGTAATCAAAAAGGTCAACCAACGAACAAGATTTCTCTTTAGAATCTCCTCTCTGGTCAACAAAAGCACCATGAGGATTCTGGCGGGAACTCTCATCAACCCTTTTTGGACTACGCATGCACCTCCTGGTACCCTAGCACCTCCAAAACCCTCAAATCTAAACTCCAAACATCCCAGAACAAGCCAGTCAGAGTACTTCTAGACCTCCACCCCAGATCCCACCTCACTCCTACCCACTTCTCCAAAGTGGGCTGGCTCAGGGTGGAGGACAGAGTAAAACAACTTGCACTGAGCCTAGTCTATAAAATCCGCAACACCTCCCTGATACCAAAGTACATGTCAAACTACTTCCTTAACGTAAATGACCGCCATAACCACAACACCAGGAGGAGCTCCACTAACCACATTAAACCCAGATTCCGATCTAACAAAAGTCTTAACTCATTCTCTTTCTATGCCACATCAATGTGGAATGCGCTCCCAACAGGTATAAAAGAAAGGGCATCTCTAACCTCCTTCAAAACCGCAATAAAAGTACACCTCCCGGCAGCTACAACCCTAAACTAACACCCTCCCTGGATTGTTAATAATCAAATGTAAACAATCAAATGCAGATACTTTTTCTTATGCCTTCTGATCTCTCTCTCTCTCTCTCTCTCTCTCTCTCTCTCTCTCTCTCTCTCTCTCTCTCTCTCTCTCTCTCTCTCTCTCTCTCTCTCTCTTCTCTCTCTCTCTCTTCTCTCTCTCTCTCTCTGCCTCTCTCTCTCTCTCTATGTCCACTACTTGCTGTACATATCCTACCAAGTCAGACCTACACTGTACCAATATCCATTTCTCTGTTCTCAATTGTTGATGACTGATGATAACAACCAAACCTAACACTAACACCCCCCTCCCCCTCCACACCCCGGATTTTTTCCATCCATCAATACATCCATCTTCTTCTGCTTATCCGAGGTCGGGTCACGGGGGCAGCAGCCTAAGCAGGGAAACCCAGACTTCCCTCTCCCCAGCCACTTCGTCCAGCTCTTCCCGGGGGATCCGGAGGCGTTCCCAGGCCAGCCGGGAGACATAGTCTTCCCAACGTGTCCTGGGTCTTCCCCGTGGCCTCCTACCGGTCGGACGTGCCCTAAACACTTCCCTAGGGAGGCGTTTGGGTGGCATCCTGACCAGATGCCCGAACCACCTCATCTGGCTCCTCTCGATGTGGAGGAGCAGCGGCTTTACTTTGAGCTCCTCCCGGATGGCAGAGCTTCTCACCCTATCTCTAAGGGAGAGCCCCGCCACCCGGCGGAGGAAACTCATTTCGGCCGCTTGTACCCGTGATCTTGTCCTTTAAGTCATAACCCAAAGCTCATGACCATAGGTGAGGATGGGAACGTAGATCGACCGGTAAATTGAGAGCTTTGCCTTCCGGCTCAGCTCCTTCTTCACCACAACGGATCGATACAGCGTCTGCATTACTGAAGACGCCGCACCGATCCGCCTGTGGATCTCACGATCCACTCTTCCCTCACTCGTGAACAAGACTCCGAGGTACTTGAACTCCTCCACTTGGGGAAGGGTCTCCTCCACAACCCGGAGATGGCACTCCACCCTTTTCCGGGCGGAGAACCATGGACTCGGACTTGGAGGTGCTGATTCTCATCCCAGTCGCTTCACACTCAGCTGCGAACCGATCCAGTGAGAGCTGAAGATCCTGGTCTGATGAAGCCATCAGGACCACATCATCTGCAAAAAGCAGAGACCTAATCCTGCAGCCACCAAACCAGATCCCCTCAACGCCTTGACTGCGCCTAGAAATTCTGTCCATAAAAGTTATGAACAGAATCGGTGACAAAGGGCAGCCTTGGCGGAGTCCAACCCTCACTGGAAACGTGTCCGACTTACTGCCGGCAATGCGGACCAAACTCTGGCACTGATCATACAGGGAGCGGACCGCCACAATCCGACAGTCCGATACCCCATACTCTCTGAGCACTCCCCACAGGACTTCCCGAGGGACACGGTCGAATGCCTTCTCCAAGTCCACAAAACACATGTAGACTGGTTGGGCAAACTCCCATGCACCCTCAAGGACCCTGCCGAGAGTATAGAGCTGGTCCACAGTTCCACGACCAGGACGAAAACCACACTGTTCCTCCTGAATCCGAGGTTCGATTATCCGGCGTAGCCTCCTCTCCAGCACACCTGAATAGACCTTACCGGGAAGGCTGAGGAGTGTGATCCCACGATAGTTAGAACACACCCTCCGATTCCCCTTCTTAAAGAGGCCAAGGCCAAGCGGTGTGCGGCTTCGGCGGTCGCGGAGGCAAAAACTCGGACATGGGAGGAGTTCGGGGAAGCCATGGAAAACGACTTCCGGACGGCTTCGAAGCAATTCTGGACCACCATCCGCCGCCTCAGGAAGGGGAAGCAGTGCACTATTAAAAGATTAAAAGATTAAAGTACCAATGATTGTCACACACACACTAGATGTGGTGAAATTTGTCCTTTGCATTTTTCCCATCCCCTTGGGGAGCAGTGGGCAGCAGCGGCGCCGCGCCCGGGAATCATTTTGGTGATTTAACCCCCAACTCCAACCCTTTGTTGCTGAGTGCCAAGCAGGGAGGTTATGGGTCCCATTTTTATAGTCTTTGGTATGACTCGGCTGGGATTTGAACTCCAACTTACCGATCTCAGGGCGGACACTCTAACCACTATCAACACTGTGTATGGTGAGTAGGGATGATGTTTGATAAGAAATTATCGAGTTCGAGTCTATTATCGAATCCTCTTATCGAACCGATTCCTTATCGATTCTCTTATCGAGTCCAGATAGGTTGTTGTATATGGGAAAAAAAACACAATATTTGGTTGAACAAAAGCTCACTTTTATTATATAAGAAAACAATTTAATCTAATAAATAAATAAATATTGACTGTTACCCCCCTAAAAAAATAAAATAAAATAAATAAACATTGACTGTTGTTACCCAAAGTATCTGTCTCTGTGATCACTATAGGTGTATAAATAATAATATAGTGTTAAATAAAATCAGTCCCTTGGGCACAAAACTGGAAATAATACAGCTCTCCAAAAAGTGCAATTCTGCTGCTATTTGACATAACTGTTTATTATGATGCTTTGACATTTTTGCACTTTAAAGAAAGAAAGAAAATTCTATGAAGAGAAAAGTTGTTTGCAAATGTGGTTACAATGCTAAAAAATGAAAAGTTAAAGCTAAAAAAAGAAATACACTTTATTGAGTTAACATTATTTCTTTATAGGGGGAAAGATGTTATGAGCTAGGGAATATAACAACTACACTACCCATCATGCAACGGGAGTGACGAGCATGCGCGGTAGCCCCGAAAAGTGTTGTTGCATGTGAAAGTAAACGTCAAGAACTCAGCCAACACGCCTCGTCTGCATTATTTATAATTAGACAGACAACACATATACAGTGTGAAAAACAAAAGTTAAAAAAGGGAGATGTGTTGTATGTATGTGCTGCGGTTGCTTTAAGAACGTTGCGCCAGCTGCCGTAAAGGAGGTGCGTTGCTAGCCTGGTTGCTATGTTTCCGGTTGGTCGTAAAAGTGTTCGTCATGTGTTTGTACCCTGCTCAAATCTCTCAGTAAAGTTATTCATTGGATTATACCCTTTGTTTTGAACTTTATTACACCTTGGAACGCTTTTTCCCGTCCATTGTTTTCCTGCTTTCGCTATCTGCGCCTAATGACTGAGCTACGTGACTGATTTATTGTGATGTCTCCGGAGCATTTCTGGTGGGGACGGGATTCGTTCCGAGGGATTCGAATAAAGAACCAACTCTTTTCTTTACTATAGTGGTCTCGACAACGGGTACCGGTTCTCAAAAAAGGATTCGAGTCCGAGGACTCGGTTATTTTCTTATCGAACAACCGGGAAAACCGGTTTCGAGTATCATCCCTAATGGTGAGGATGGTGTTCTGCTGACCTCGACTGCGGATGTTGTGGATCGGTGGAGGGAATACGTCGAAGACCTCCTCAATCCCACCAACATGTCTTCCTATGAGGAAGCAGTGCCTGGGGAATCTGTGGTGGGCTCTCTTATTTCTGGGGCTGAGGTTGCTGAGGTAGTTAAAAAGCTCCTCGGTGGCAAGGATGAGATCCGCCCGGAGTTCCTTAAGGCTCTGGATGCTGTGGGGCTGTCTTGGTTGACAAGACTCTGCAGCATCGCGTGGACATCGTGGGCGATACCTCTGGATTGGCAGACCGGGGTGGTGGTTCCTCTCTTTAAGACCCCGGATTGTAAATAATGTAAATAATTCAATGTGATTATCTTGTGTGATGACTGTATTATGATAATAGTATATATCTGGTAGTGTATATCTGTATCATGAATCAATTTAAGTGGACCCTGACTTAAACAAGTTGAAAAACTTATTCGGGTGTTACCATTTAGTGGTCAATTTTACGGAATATGTACTTCACTGTGCAACTTACTAATAAAAGTCTCAATCAATCAATCAATCAAAGTCCGGCCTTCATGCCAAGAGCGAAAACAATCTCTAATGTGAGTGACTTCATTAGATACTTTGCTCGCCGGGAAATAGTAGCAACAGGACTACTGCAATTTAACGACAAGCCTCAAAATTTCAGAGCTTGGAAACGCTCCTTTAAAAATGCAATAAATGGATTAGATTTATCAACAAGTGAGGAGATGGACTTGATGTTAAAGTGGCTTGGCAAAGAATCCTCTGAACACGTAGAACAATTTAGAGCCATACACATTAACAACCCAACCAAAGGTCTCAATATGATGTGGGACAGGCTTGAGCAATGTTATGGCTCAGCTGAAGTGATTGAGGATACACTCTTCAAAAGAATTGATATGTTCCCCCAAATCACATCCAAAGACTACACAAACTAAGGAAGTTTAGTGACCTGCTCATGGAAATGCAGAGTGCTAAAGCTGAAGGAGACCTTCCTGGTCTTGCGTTTATGGATACCGCAAGAGGATTAAATCCAATTGTGCAGAAACTTCCCTTCAATTTGCAAGAAAGGTGGACCACAGTAGGAGCTAAATACAAATGCACACAACGTGCCCCTTCCCACCATTCAATGTTTTTGTAGACTTTGTAACGCAAGAAGATAACTCAAGAAATGACCCAATCTTTAACTTTACATCGTTCCCTGACGTACCCAAACTCGACAAACTGCCTTGGAGAGCATATAAACAAAAATAAATTTCAGTACACAAAACTGATGTTGTCTCCCGTTACAATTTAGATACACAAAAAACGGCAAACAAAGCTGTTAACAGCGACAAGCTTTGCCCAATTCACATGAAACCTCATCCCCTCTCGAAGTGCAGATCATTTCGAATGAAAACACTCGATGATCGAAAAGCATTCTTAAAAGAGAACCACATATGCTTCAAATGCTGTTCTTTATCTACACACAATGCAAAAAACTGTATGGTCAAGATACAGTGCTCTGAGTGTCTTGATGAAAAATACTGCACTGCTCTTCACCCAGGACCAGCACCCTGGTTTAAAGAAACTGAACCTGCAGCAGAGTATGGCGGGGAGAGTGACTCCACTAAGTCGGAGGAGATCACGTCCAAGTGCACACAGGTTTGTGGCGTGAACGAAGCAGGCAGATCCTGCTCTAAAATTAGTCTTGTTAAAGTGTACCCAGCAGGCCATCCTGAACAAGCAGTAAGGCTCTATGCCATCCATGATGAACAAAGTAACAGGTCGTTAGTATGTTCTGAGTTTTTTTGAATTGTTCAATGACCGTGGCCCTAGTTCCCCTTACTCACTAAGGACATGTGCTGGTACTAAAAAAGCAATGGGCAGGAGAGCTACAGGATATGTAGTGGCAGCCTTGGATGGTTCAGTCCACATCCCATTGCCTAGCCTCATTGAATGTATAAATATCCCAAACGATAGAGATGCAATTCCCACACCCAGTGCAGCTATGCAACACAGTCACCTAAAGTCAGTAGCTCACCTTATCCCTGACCTGGACTCTAATGCCCCTATACTCATGCTTCTCGGACGGGATGTTATTAGAGTTCACAAAGTCCATAAACAGATAAGTGGCCCTAACAACGCACCCTATGCACAAAAATTGGACCTCGGGTGGGTCATAGTAGGAAACGTGTGTTTAGGTGATGTCCACAAAACTCCTGCTGTGAAGACGCTGTTCACAAATACAACTGAGAAGGGGCGTCCTACAATGTTTGAGCCATGCCCCAATGTATTTAATGTAATAGCGAGACATTGTGAGATACAAGTTCCATTCAGCTTCAGCACTCAACTTGTGGATAGCGCTTGTGAACCTGATCATTTAGGATGTAATGTGTTCAAACAAACCAGACATCGCACCCTCCATTCAGGACAAAGCCTTCTTGAAAATAATGGAAGAAAGACTACAAAAGGACAAAGACTAGAGCTGGACAGCTCCATTACAATTCAAGTCGCCACGTAAAAAACTCCCTAACAACAGAATTTCACCATTTAATTACAGTAACCTACTGGCAGCTAATGGTTCCAGTATAAAACTGTTTTTAAAAACTGCTATGCAGTATGAATACATTTGCATAGCAGTTTTTAAAAAGTTTTATACTGGAACCATTAGCTGCCAGTAGGTTACTGTAATTAAATGATGACATTTCTTACAGTGTGAGATAATGCGAAAAAAGCAATAAAAAATGATTCAAACACAACTCCTAAACCAAACATGCAAAATGTCTAAAAATGCCTGTAATATTGAATCTATGTGAGTTTCACTAGAATCAGAAGTTTTTGTAAGGTTTGCAAATACAAAAATTAGGTTTTACACATAATGACAGTATAACTGCCACACTCAATATGAAACCACACATGAACAATGTCTATTAATGAATTAAGAAATGTATCTTTGTGAGTTTTACTAGAAACATTTCTTTTGTAAGGTTTGCAAACAAAAAAGTTTTTTTTTTTACTCAATATGACAGTATAACTGCCACGCTCAATATGTAAGTTATTTAAACATAACTCCTAAACTACACGTGAAAAATGGCTAATAATGCCTCAAATAATGCATTCTTGTGAGTTTTGCTCGAAACGTATGCTTTTTTAAGGCTTGCAAACACAAAAATAAGTTTTTTACTCAATATGACAATAATGTTCTTAGAATCCTTAGATAATGCGAAAAAAGCAATCAAAAAGTATTCCATCATAATTCCTAAACCAAACATGCAAAATGTCTAAAAATGCCTGTAATATTGAATCCATGTGAGTTTTACTAGAATCAGTTGTTTTTGTAAGGTTTGCATGTACAAAAATTAGGTTTTACTCACAGTATACTGTCACACTCAATATGACAGTTATTAAACATAACTAGTAAACCACACATGAAAAATGGCTAATAATGCCTGAAATAATGCATCATTGGGAGTTTTACTCTAAACATATGCTTTTTTAAGGCTTGCAAAAACAAAAAGTAGTTTTTTACTCAATATGACAGTAATGTTCTTGGAATCCTGAGATAATGCGAAAAAAGCAATAAAAATGTATTCAAACATAACTCCTATACAACACATGCAAAATGGCTAATAAAGCCTAGAGACATGTATCTTTGTTAGTTTTACTAGAAACATTATCTTTTGTAAGGTTTGCAAAGACACAAGTTAGTTTTTTTAATTTAATACTACAGTATAACTGCCATACTAAATATGAAAGTTATTTTAACATAACTCCAAAACCAAACATGCAATCTGTCTAAAAATGCCTGATATAATGCATCCTCGTGAGTTTTACTCGAAACATTTGCTTTTTTAAGGCTTGCAAGGAAAAAAAGTAGTTTTTTTTACTTAATATGACAGTAATGTTTTTAAAATCCTGAGACAATGCAAAAAAAGCAATAAAAATGTATTCCAACATAATTCCTAAACCAACCATGCAACATTCGTAATAATGCGTGAAAATTGTATCTTTGTGAGTTTTACAAGAAAAATCATATTTTGTAAGGTTTGCAAAGACACAAGTTAGTTTTTTTTACTCAATATGACAGTACAGCTGTCATACTATATATGAAGGTTATATAAACATAATTTCAAAACCAAATAGGAATATTGTCTAAAAATGCCTGTAATATTGTATCTATGTGAGTTTTACTAGAATCAGGTTTTTTTTGTAAGGTTTGCAAATACACAAATTAGGTTTTACTCACTATGACAGTATACTGCCACACTCAACATGACAGTTTTTTAAACATAACTCCTAAACAACACATAAGAAATTGCTAAAAATGCCTGGAGAAATGTATCTTTGTTAGTTTTACTAGAATAATGATCTTTTGTACGGTTTGCAAAGACACAAGTTAGTTGTTTTACTCAATATGACTACAAATGAAAGATATATAAACATTACTCCAAAATTAAAACATGCAATATGTCTAAAAATGCCTGTAATATTGAATCTATGTGAGTTTTACCAGAATCAGGTATTTTGGTAAGGTTTACAAATACAAAAATTAGGTGTTACTTATAATGACAGTATTACTGCCACTTCAATATGACGTTATTTAAACATAACTCTTAAACCACACATGTAAAATGGCTAATATTGCTTGGAGAAATGTATCTTTGTGAGTTTTACTAAAAAAAAATATTTTGTAAGGTTTGTAAAGACACAAGTTAGTTTTTTTTAACTCAATATGACAGTATAACTGTCATACCAAATATGAAAGTTATATAAACATAACTCCAAAAGCAACCATGCATTATGTCTAAAAATGCCTGTAATATTGTATTCATGTGAGTTTAACTAGAATCAGTTGTTTTTGTAAGGTTTGCGAATACGAAATATGGGTTTTTCTCAATATGACAGTATACTGTCACACCCAATCTGACGGTTATTTAAACATAACTCCTAAACCACACATGCAAAATGGCTAATAATGCCTGGAGAAATGTATCTTTGTAAGTTTTACTAGAAAAAATATATTTTGTAAGGTTTGCAAAGATACAAGTTAGTTGTTTTACTCAATATGACATTATAACTGTCATACTAAATCCATCCATCCATCCATTTTCTTCCGCTTTTCCGACGTCGGGTTGCTCTTCTCGGGGGATCCCGAGGCGTTCCCAGGCCAGCCGGGAGACATAGTCTTCCAAATGTGTCCTGGGTTTCCCCATGGCCTCCTGCCGGTCGGACTTGCCCTAAACACCTCCCTAGGGAGATGTTCGGGTGGCATCCTGAGCAGATGCCCGAACCACCTCATCTGGCTCCTCTCAATTTGGAGGAGCAGCAGGTTTACTTTGAGTTCCTCCCAGATGACAGAGCTTCTCACCCTATCTCTAAGTAGAGACCCGCCACCCGGCGGAGGAAACTCATTTCGGCCGCTTGTACCCGTGATCTTGTCCTTTCGGTCATAACCCAAAGCTCATGACCATAGGTGACGATGGGAACGTAGATCGACCGGTAAATTGAGAGCTTTTCCTTCTGGCTCAGCTCCTTCTTCACCACAACGGATCGGTATAGCGTCCTCATTACTGAAGACGCCGCACCGATCCGCCTGTGGATCTCACGATCCACTCTTCCCTCACTCGTGAACAAGACTCCGAGGTACTTGAACTCCTCCACTTGGGGAAGGGTCTCCTCCGCAACCCGGAGATGGCACTCCACCCTTTTCCGGGCGAGAACCATGGACTCTGACTTGGAGGTGCTGATTCTCATCCCAGTCGCTTCACACTCAGCTGCGAACTGAGAGCTGAAGATCCTGGCCAGATGAAGCCATCAGGACCACATCATCTGCAAAAAGCAGAGACCTAATCCTGCAGCCACCAAACCAGATCCCCTCAACACCTTGACTGCGCCTAGAAATTCTGTCCATAAAAGTTATGAACAGAATCGGTGACAAAGGGCAGCCTTGGCGGTGTCCAACCCTCACTGGAAACGTGTCGGACTTACTGCCGGCAATGCGGACCAAACTCTGGCACTGATCATACAGGGAGCGGACCGCCACAATCCGACAGTCCGATACCCCATACTCTCTGAGCACTCCCCACAGGACTTCCCGAGGGACACGGTCGAATGCCTTCTCCAAGTCCACAAAACACATGTAGACTGGTTGGGCAAACTCCCATGCACCCTCAAGGACCCTGCCGAGAGTATAGAGCTGGTCCACAGTTCCACGACCAGGACGAAAACCACACTGTTCCTCCTGAATCCGAGGTTCGACTATCCGGCGTAGCCTCCTCTCCAGCACAACTGAATAGACCTTACCGGGAAGGCTAAAGAGTGTGATCCCACGATAGTTAGAACACACCCTCCGGTTCCCCTTCTTAAAGAGGCCAAGGCCAAGCGGTGTGCGGCTTCGGCGGTCGCGGAGGCAAAAACTCGGACATGGGAGGAGTTCGGGGAAGCCATGGAAAACGACTTCCGGACGGCTTCGAAGCAATTCTGGACCACCATCCGCCGCCTCAGGAAGGGGAAGCAGTGTATGGTGATGATGGTGTTCTGCTGACCTCGACTGCGGATGTTGTGGATCGGTGGAGGGAATACTTCGAAGACCTCCTCAATCCCACCAACACGTCTTCCTATGAGGAAGCAGTGCCTGGGGAATCTGTGGTGGGCTCTCCTATTTCTGGGGCTGAGGTTGCTGAGGTAGTTAAAAAGCTCCTCGGTCGCACGGCCCCGGGGGTCGATGAGATCCGCCCGGAGTTCCTTAAGGCTCTGGATGCTGTGGGGCTGTCTTGGTTGACAAGACTCTGCAGGATTGCGTGGACATCGGGGGCGGTACCTCTGGATTGGCAGACCGGGGTGGTGGTTCCTCTCTTCAAGACCCCGGATTGTAAATAATGTAAATAATTCAATGTGATTATCTTGTGTGATGACTGTATTATGATAATAGTATATATCTGGTAGTGTATATCTGTATCATGAATCAATTTAAGTGGACCCTGACTTAAACAAGTTGAAAAACTTATTCGGGTGTTACCATTTAGTGGTCAATTGTACGGAATATGTACTTCACTGTGCAACTTACTAATAAATGTCTCAATCAATCAATCTATCAAAGTCCGGCCTTCATGCCAAGAGCGAAAAAAATCTGTAATGTGAGTGACTTCATTAGATACTTTGCTCGCCGGGAAATAGTAGCAACAGGACTACTGCAACTTAACGACAAGCCTCAAAATTTCAGAGCTTGGAAACGCTCCTTTAAAAATGCAATAAATGGATTAGATTTATCAACAAGTGAGGAGATGGACTAGATGTTAAAGTGGCTTGGCAAAGAATCCTCTGAACACGTAGAACAAATTAGAGCCATACACATTAACAACCCAACCAAAAGTCTCAATATGATGTGGGACAGGCTTGAGCAATGTTATGGCTCAGCTGAAGTTTTTTAAGATTAAAGATTAAAGATACCAATGATTGTCAAACACACACTAGATGTGGTGAAATTTGTCCTCTGCATTTGTCCCATCCCCTTGGGGAGAAGTGGGCAGCAGCGGCGCCGCGCCCGGGAATCATTTTGGTGACTTAACTCCCAACTCCAACCCGTGTTGCTGAGTGCCAATTAGGGAGGTTATGGGTCCCATTTTTATTGTCTTTGGTATGACTCGGCTGGGATTTGAACTCCAACCTACCGATCTCAGGGCGGACACTCTAACCACTAGGCCACTGAGCGGATTGATTGATTGAGGATACACTCTTCAAAAGAATTGCTATGTTCCCCCAAATCACATCCAAAGACTACCCAAACTAAGGAAGTTGCTCATGGAAATGCAGAGTGCTAAAGCTGAAGGAGACCTTCCTGGTCTTGCGTTTATGGATACCGCAAGAGGATTAAATCCAATTGTGCAGAAACTTCCCTTCAATTTGCAAGAAAGGTGGACCACAGTAGGAGCTAAATACAAATGCACACAACGTGCCCCTTCCCACCATTCAATGTTTTTGTAGACTTTGTAACGCAAGAAGCTAACTCAAGAAATGACCCAAGGTTTAACTTTACATCGTTCCCTGACGTACCCAAACTCGACAAACTGCCTCGGAGAGTATATAAACAAAAATAAATTTCAGTACACAAAACTGATGTTGTCTCCCGTTACAATTTAGATACACAAAAAACGGCAAACAAAGCTGTTCACAGCGACAAGCTTTGCCCAATTCACATGAAACCTCATCCCCTCTCGAAGTGCAGATCATTTCGAATGAAAACACTCGATGATCGAAAAGCATTCTTAAAAGAGAACCACATTTGCTTCAAATGCTGTTCTTCATCTACACACAATGCAAAAAACTGTATGGTCAAGATACAGTGCTCTGAGTGTCTTGATGAAAAACACTGCACTGCTCTTCACCCAGGACCAGCACCCTGGTTTAAAGAAACTGAACCTGCAGCAGAGTATGGCGGGGAGAGTGACTCCACTAAGTCGGAGGAGACCACGTCCAAGTGCACACAGGTTTGTGGCGTGAACGAAGCAGGCAGGTCCTGCTCTAAAATTAGTCTTGTTAAAGTGTACCCAGCAGGCCATCCTGAACAAGCAGTAAGGCTCTATGCCATCCATGATGAACAAAGTAACAGGTCGTTAGTATGTCCTGAGTTTTTTTGAATTGTTCAATGACCGTCCCACACAGCAGAAGACTGCTATACGGATCCGCCTTCAAGTCGCCCAACCCGCGTTACTGTCACATTCGTTTTGGCTCCGCCTAGAGGATTCAGCTCCGCCTCTGAAAATTGTACGGTCAGACAGCTGATCCTGAGCGGACTCGTGTCTGATTCGCATACGCGGACGCGACAAACCAAACCGGCGCGCGCCGCCTAGAGTTATAGGCTCCGCCTACGCGCACTGAGCCGACCAATGTCTGCACCCGCAGACGTGGACGCGCCTACTAGTGTGTACGCGCATGAGCCAAGATCTCTGGACTTTCTTTGCTGGAACACGAACGTAAGTATAGATTTATTGATTTATTGCTACATTCGCAGTAAAGATCAGCCTTTGTGTTTCCATCATCATTTATGTATGATTGTAATGACGTTGTTTGATATTAGGACTAGCAGTAAAACTTTATATTCTGTAAAAAAAGGCTATTTTATTTCCAGCGGCGCCTCCCAAAATGCTTTGCATGGGGACGTGCGTCTGACGTCACGTATACAGAAAATTCAAAATGGCTGCACGCCGTAGGTGAGGCCCGAGCGAAGAAAAGTGGAAAAGAGTGTTATTCGTCAAAAAACCCACACGACGACGGTCATTTTTTCGCCGTGCTATTGTAAAATTGTCTTTTATCTGTGTTTTGTGTTCCGGGGGACCCCGACTCCAGAATGTGAAAGTTTCCCGCGTGAAGCCGGTGAGTAAAAAGTTCAATACAGTTAACTTAGGCCATCTTTTGTTAGACGCTGTGAATGTGTGTAGGTTACATGCTACGATATTCCACATATTTCCAACTGCTTGAAACGAAAGCGTATTACTTTATTGTCAGTGTTGTATAGGCCCAAGTCGCTAACGTTACTGCGTTAGTCAACAACGTAAGTGGAAACAGCCGTTCTATGCCATTAATATGAGTGTGTATTATTTCTTCCTTTGTTCTTCAGTGGAGCTTGAGATCCTGTTTACTGTGGACTAGCTGTGTGTGACGCCATGTTGTTTTTGTTTCCTAACAAAAAAAAAGGTATGTCTATGTGTTTTTTGGCATAGTTAATTGTAGAAAAAAATATAAAATGAGGTGATGTGAGTGGGAAAAATTGCTGCACATATTAAGGATCCTTTTTCTTGATCTATATTTTTGTTATTTACTGATGTATATATTTTACATGCTGTTTCTTATTTAATTAATTTATTAGACACTATTTTATGGTTTATTTATCTTTTTTATTATTACTATTTTATTTACTATTATTATTATTATTATTTCCACATGTAAGCATAAATAATTGATCATATTAGTACATTGTTTGATTGCTTTGCTTAATCCATTCCATAATTTAATTCCACATACTGATAAACTGAAGGTCTTAAGTGTTGTACGTGCGTACAAATGTTTTAAATTACATTTCTCTCTAAGATTATTTTTCTCCTCTTTTTTTGAGAAGAATTGTTGTATATTCTTGGGTAGCAGGTTATAGTTTGCTTTGTTTATAATTTTATCTGTTTGCAAATTCACTATGTCGTGGAATTTCAGTATCTTTGATTCAATAAATAAAGGATTTGTGTGTTCTCTATATCCAACATTATATATTATTCTAACTGATCTTTTTTGTATCACCGTTAATGAATGAAGTGTACTTTTGTAATTATTTCCCCATATTTCTACACAATAACTCAGATATGTAACACTAGTGAACAGTAGAGAATATGAAGTGATTTTTTTGTCTAGAACATGTTTTGCTTTATTCATTATTGACGTGTTTCTTGCTACTTTATGTTGTATATTTTTTACTTGAGATTTCCAGTTCAATTTATCATCAATCATTATACCTAGAATTTTGGTTTCATTTACTCTTTCAATTTCTATTCCGTTTATTTGTATTTGTGTTTGACTTTCTTTTCTACTGTTACCAAATAACATTATTTTAGTTTTACTGAGATTCAAAGATAGTCTGTTTTTGTCAACCCATCTTTTTAATTTGTTAATTTATTTTGTTATTAAAATAATACTAACTTTAAATCTTTTGAAACTTTACAAATGTCATTTATCTAGACATTGAATAATTTAGGTCCTATATTGATCCCTGAGGTACACCACAGGATATATTTAGCGTTGTAGACGAAACCACCACATTAATATTAAAGATATGGTTAACATTCTTAGTGCTAAAGATTTTCCCCTCTCCTTGTATCCCTTCTCCCAGCTCCACCGTCTCGCCGAGTGCCAGCAAGAGTCATGAGTACTTGTCAACTCGACTCCTCAACTGGAGATAACTTTCTAGGTAAAGACTGATCTCCAAAATAATATCTCAGCATCCAGTAACCATGCATGGTTAACAGATCACAACCATTAAATACCAATTTATCTCCCTTAGCACCTCACCATGGGGAAGGATGTATTCATATGCCTTCACCAGCACATGCATTAAACATGCAGAGAGTTACACAAGGTAGGGACTGATCTCTGTATACACTACACCCATAATTTCAAACCCTACTTTACGATTGAGCTGAAGTTCTGACTATTATGACCTGTACTTTTACCTTTCTTATAGTTCTTACCACCTTGGGGCACCATTCAGGTAAAATCTCAGCTAATCTTACTTGCTTATTTGTATACACTAACACCTGTGCATGCTTTTGTCCACGTTGTTGCTTTGACGATGAATAAATACCCCTTTTCTTTCTTTCTACATTAAGGGTGCCTTTTCATCTGATTAAATGTATAATGAACAGGGACATTGCGGTTGTCCCAAGTGGATGGTATGATGATAGGATGGTTTTCTGGCCCAGCTATAAAAACACCGACAGAATTGAAAGGGCCGCTTTAAATGAGGAGCAGGATGAGCCAAACTGGCCAAGATTTGACGTTTCTGTTGTCCGAACTTGTGGTATGCAAATTCATAATCTTCTTGTTTAAAAATAACGTCATAGTTGCTTCTCTTTATGCTTGGAATAACCTATTGTGTTTATGTTCTGACCAGGTCTCTTGTAAGAGAGAGACCTGATTTATCATCATCAATAATAATAATATTCTGTTCAGCTCTACAGCTAATTTGAAACTCATGTTCATTTTAACATATTCAATTTTAGACAACTACAAAGACGCATTAAAAATAATGCAACAATATGGAAAGGGCTGCAACACCTCAGACCTGCAATCTGAGGCAGAGAACGAGGAGCTGCCAGAAAAAAGGAACAGGAAGCCAGTGTAAGTGTGTTCCGTCTTGTTTTTGTCATGTTTCTACAGTAATAGGAAGGTTATTTCCGGTAGCATTCAAAAATAGACCAAAGATGATTGTACTATATGTATATTTGGCAATTTTGGTATTGCAATACCAATACG
This sequence comes from Entelurus aequoreus, assembly GCF_033978785.1. NCBI lineage: Eukaryota > Metazoa > Chordata > Actinopteri > Syngnathiformes > Syngnathidae > Entelurus > Entelurus aequoreus. Next base: position 21,764,655 of record NC_084745.1, on the reverse strand, counting down.
ATGGCTGTTGGGTAACCACATCATTAGGATTAATGATATGGTTACCCAACAGCCATCGTCTCGGGGACTCAGATAATAGCGAAGAAGACCCGGGAAATAGTGACCTCACATCTCTGGGGTTGGCAAGCCAATTGCACAGGCAGAGTAAGGAATAATCTCTTAACATCGAAAACAACAAAACCACCACATTAATATTAAAGATATGGTTTACATTCTTAGTGCTAAAGATATTCCCCTCTCCTTGTATCCCTTCTCCCAGCGCCACCGTCTCGCCGAGTGCCAGCAAGAGTCATGAGTACTTGTCAACTCGACTCCTCAACTGGAGATAACTTTCTAGGTAAAGACTGATCTCCAAAATAATATCTCAGCATCCAGTAACCATGGTTAACAGATCACAACCATTTAATACCAATTTATCTCCCTTAGCACCTCACCATTGGGAAGGACGCATTCATATGCCTTCACCAGCACCTGCATTAAACATGCAGAGAGTTACACAAGGTAGGGACTGATCTCTGAAATATTAGTGTATAGATAGGCCCCTTGGGTATTACCAGTCATGGTTAACTGATGGCTCTCTCACAATGCCCACCTCACTAGGAACGGCAGTCCCTCCTCCATCCCCCTCACCAGCAGCCCTCAACATGTGGCAGACAGAGGAGCCTGGATCCAGCCTGGCATACAGGCCAACATGGCGAGGGGAAATAATGGCCAACAACATTTTCTGCTCTGGTGAGCAATAACTGACAAATGGTCATTCTGTGCCACAAATTTTGGAAAAAATTCAAATTCACAAGCAATCACATATTTTCTTCAAACTTTGTCAATAACTTTTGTCATTAACTAAGGTCAATAGCTAATGTCAGGATTATGAGTAATGAGGATAAACACTGAAACATGTTAATTTTATATTGCTGTTTGTCAACAGCGCCTGAGGTAATCCACATCCTTAGCCTGCTGGAAACTATTAAGCACAACCAAGACCAGCTGATTGCGAAGGTAAACTTCTTAAGCCTTGAATAGGTCAATAATTCATAATGACATTGATTTTGATTCATTATTATTTTTTAAAGAAAGAAACAGCCTACATGGCAGCTTTGTGTGATTAGAGTAAACATTGCTACATTTTCTTGTTACATTTCACCTGTATGCTCTTTAAATACCACTTTTAATGTTTTTTATTTATTTCGATCATATTTTTTAAAATGTGCCCTGGGGCCATTAAAAAATGACCTGCAGGCCGCAAATGGCCCCCGGGCCGCACTTTGGACACCACTGGCCTACACGAATACAAACATAGAATGATAGTACAAATATAATAAGAAAAAAATGTCAACCTCCCAAAGTTGGGTTATGGATATTTATTTATGCCCCCCACCCCCAACCCCCCGCCGCCGTCATCCAACAGAGCCAAACAAGTACTCTGATCAAAGAACCAAATAACGATATTGTTTAAACATTTTGGATGTCTTGCACACCTATACCCTGATCACAAATTCATAGTTTACGCACCTTATTTTAACCACCTCCAGTAACTTTAAGTCATGTTTTTTTTTTCAAATGTAATCTCCTTAATACCTATCACATATTTTGTATTGTGTAAGCATACTTGGCTTTGGATGCTTCCTACCATAAACATAAACGTATCTGTCTTGTAATCTTGTTTGATTACAGGTGCTGTGAGTAAAAATGTGTTGACAAGGTCAGCCACGGACGCTGAGGTCACCAAACACGCCATCAGGTGGTTCAACTTGGCGGGGGATCGGGCAACGAGGAGACGAGTCCCGCTTCCACCTCCTCAGGAGGAATAGAGATGTATATGTATAAATAAACAACCTTTTATTGGACTTCTTGTCATTCACCAGTTATTCATTTTCTGATATGTTAGCTGTGCATGGAGCAGCGTTTCCTTGAAGTTGTAGCCTAATAGATTAAATATGTATATTTACTTTTTTAATATATATTGTATATGTTTACTTTATAGAGTGAATTTTCTGTTTCTGTCTATTGACAATATTGTTAGTTTAAAAATACAAGGCAATGAGGGCTTAGTGAATTTTTTAGTTTCCTATTTTATCCTACAGCAAGAACAGAAGGGATTTTGAAAATAAGATAAAAGGGTCCAAAACGGCCAGATGAGCCAGGGTTTTTATGAGTCCGTTGCTGGTCCGCGGCGGGAGGTTAGGCTTTGATCTTGGGTGTGGAGCGGATGCAGCGAGCCGTCACGGCGCACCCGTCGCGGAAATAAGGCTTTGATCATGGGTGCGGAGCGCATTCAGCGCGCCACCACGGCAGATCCGCTACCTGCCGCCGTGGCGGATACGTTCCTGAGTGCAAATGGACGCCGATGCTGGTCCGTTTCGCGGTTCCGTTCCGGAAAACGCGATATACCTGCGCGGGGGATCCGCCGCGGAGTGTTTTTGCTGTGTGGGGTGGCCCTAGTTCCCCTTACTCACTAAGGACATGTGCTGGTACTAAAAAAGCAATGGGCAGGAGAGCTACAGGATATGTAGTGGCAGCCTTGGATGGTTCAGTCCACATCCCATTGCCTAGCCTCATTGAATGTATAAATATCCCAAACGATAGAGATGCAATTCCCACACCCAGTGCAGCTATGCAACACAGTCACCTAAAGTCAGTAGCTCACCTTATCCCTGACCTGGACTCTAATGCCCCTATACTCATGCTTCTCGGACGGGATGTTATTAGAGTTCACAAAGTCCATAAACAGATAAGTGGCACTAACAACGCACCCTATGCACAAAAATTGGACCTCGGGTGGGTCACAGTAGGAAACGTGTGTTTAGGTGATGTCCACAAAACTCTCGCTGTGAAGACGCTGTTCACAAATACAACTGAAAAGGGGCGTCCTACAATGTTTGAGCCATGCCCCAATGTATTTAATGTAATAGCGAGACATTGTGAGATACAAGTTCCATTCAGCTTCAGCACTCAACTTGTGGATAGCGCTTGTGAACCTGATCATTTAGGATGTAATGTGTTCAAACAAACCAGACATGACAATTACATCGCACCCTCCATTCAGGACAAAGCCTTCTTGAAAATAATGGAAGAAGGACTACAAAAGGACACAGACAAGAGCTGGACAGCTCCATTACAATTCAAGTCGCCACGTCAAAAACTCCCTAACAACAGAATTTCACCATTTAATTACAGTAACCTACTGGCAGCTAATGGTTTCAGTATAAAACTGTTTTTAAAAACTGCTATGCAGTATGAATACATTTGCATTGCAGTTTTTAAAAACAGTTTTATACTGGAACCATTAGCTGCCAGTAGGTTACTGTAATTAAATGGTGAAATGTCTTACAGTGTGAGATAATGCGAAAAAAGCAATTAAAAATGATTCAAACACAACTCCTAAACCAAACATGCAAAATGTCTAAAAATGCCTGTAAGATTGAATCTATGTGAGTTTCACTAGAATCAGTTTTTTTTGTAAGGTTTGCAAATACAAAAATTAGGTTTTACACATAATGACAGTATAACTGCCACACTCAATATGAAACCACACATGAAAAATGTCTAATAATGAATTAAGAAATGTATCTTTGTGAGTTTTACTAGAAACATTTCTTTTGTAAGGTTTGCAAACAAAAAAATTATTTTTTTTACTCAATATGACAGTATAACTGCCACGCTCAATATGCAACTTATTTAAGCATAACTCCTAAACTACACATGAAAAATGGCTAATAATGCCTCAAATAATGCATTCTTGTGAGTTTTGCTCGAAACATATGCTTTTTTAAGGCTTGCAAACACAAAAAGTAGTTTTTTACTCAATATGACAATAATGTTCTTAGAATCCCGAGATAATGCGAAAAAAGCAATAAAAATGTATTCCATCATAATTCCTAAACCAAACATGCAAAATGTCTAAAAATGAATGAAGAAATTTATTTTTGTGAGTTTTACTAGAAACATTTTCTTTTGTAAGGTTTGCAAACACAAAAATTAATTTTTTTTACTCAATATGACAGTTTAACTGCCACGCTCAATATGTAAGTTATTCAAACACAACTCCTAAACTACACATGAAAAATTGCTAATAATGCCTCAAATGATGCATTCTTGTGTGTTTTGCTCGAAACATATGCTTTTTTAAGGCTTGCAAACACAAAAAGTAGTTTTTTACTGAATATGATAATAATGTTCTTAGAATCCTGAGATAATGCGAAAAAAGCAATAAAAATGTATTCCTTCATTATTCTTAAACCAAACATGCAAAATGTCTGAAATTGCCTGTAATATTGAATCCATGTGAGTTTTACTAGAATCAGATAATCTTTTGTAAGGTTTGAAAATTCAAAAATTAGGTTTTACTCACTATGACAGTATACAGTCACACTCAATATGACAGTTATTAAACATAACTAGTATACCACCCATGTAAAATGGCTAAACATGCCTGAAATAATGCATCATTGGGAGTTTTACTCTAAACATATGCTTTTTTAAAGCCTGCGAACAAAAAAAGGAGTTTTTTACTTCTTATGACTGTAATGCTCTTAGAATCCTGAGATAATGCAAAAAAAGCAATAAAAATGTATTCAAACATAACTCCTAAACAACAGACGCAAAATGGCTAATAATACCTGGAGATGTGTATCTTTGTTAGTTTTACTAGAAATATAATCTTTTGTAAGGTTTGCAAAGACACAAGTAAGTGTTGTTCATTCAATATGACAGTATAACTGTCATACTAAATATGAAAGTTATATAAACATAACTCCAAAACCAAACATGCATTATGTCTAAAAATGCCTGTAATATTGAACCTATATGAGTTTTAAAAGAATCAGGTATTTTGGTTAGGTTTACAAATACAAAAATTATGTTTTACTCATAATGACAGTATAACTGCCACAAACAATATGACCGTTTTTTTCAAACATAACTCCTTAAACCACAAATGCAAAATGGCTAATATTGCCTGGAGAAATGTATCTTTGTGAGTTTTACTGGAAAAAAAATATTTTGTAAGGTTTGCAAAAACAAAAAGTAGTTTTTTACTCAATATGACAATTATGTTCTTAGAATCCTGAGATAATGCGAAAAAAGCAATAAAAAAGGTATTCCATCATGATTCCTAAACCAAACATGCAAAATGTCTAAAAATGCCTGTAATATTGAATCCATGTGAGTTTTACTAGACTCAGTTGTTTTTGTAAGGTTTGCATATACAAAAATTAGGTTTTACTCACGATGACAGTATACTGTCACACTCAATATGACAATTATTAAACATAACTAGTAAACCACACATGAAAAATGGCTAATAATGCCTGAAATAATGCATCATTGGGAGTTTTACTCTAAACATATGCTTTTTTAAGGCTTGCAAAAACAAAAAGTAGTTTTTTACTCAATATGACAGTAATGTTCTTGGAATCCTGAGATAATGCAAAAAAAGCAATAAAAGTGTATTCAAACATAAACAACACATGCAAAATGGCTAATAAAGCCTAGAGACATGTATCTTTGTTAGTTTTACTAGAAAAAGTATCTTTTGTAAGGTTTGCAAAGACACAAGTTAGTTTTTTCAATTTAATACTACAGTATAACTGTCATACTAAATATGAAAGTTATTTGAACATAACTCCAAAACCAAACATGCAATCTGTCTAAAAACTTACTCGAAACATATCTTTTTTGAGGCTTGCAACACAAAAAGTAGTTTTTTTTACTTAATATGACAGTAATGTTTTTAAAATCCTGAGACAATGCGAAAAAAGCAATAAAAATGTATTCCAACATAATTCCTAAACCAACCATGCAAAATTCCTAATAATGCGTGAAAATTGTATCTTTGTGAGTTTTACAACAAAAAACATATTGTGTAAGTTTTGCAAAGACACAAGTTAGTTTTTTTTACTCAATATGACAGTATAGCTGTCATACTATATATTAAGGTTATATGAACATAATTTCAAAACCAAATATGCATATTGTCTAAAAATGCCTGTAATATTGTATCTATGTGAGTTTTACTAGAATCAGGTTTTTTTGTAAGGTTTGCAAATACAAAAATTAGGTTTTACTCACTATGACAGTATACTGCCACACTCAATATGACTGTTTTTTAAACATAACTCCTAAACAACACATAAGAAATGGCTAAAAATGCCTGGAGAAATGTATCTTTGTTAGTTTTACTAGAATAATGATCTTTTGTACGGTTTGCAAAGACACAAGTTAGTTGTTTTACTCAATATGACTACATATGAAAGTTATATAAACATTACTCCAAAATTTAAACATGTAATATGTTTAAAAATGCCTGTAATGTTGAATCTATGTGAGTTTTACCAGAATCAGGTATTTTGGTAAGGTTTACAAATACAAAAATTAGGTGTTACTTATAATGACAGTATTACTGCCACTTCAATATGACGTTATTTAAACATAACTCTTAAACCACACATGTAAAATGGCTAATATTGCCTGGAGAAATGTATCTTTGTGAGTTTTACTAAAAAAAAATATTTTGTAAGGTTTGTAAAGACACAAGTTAGTTTTTTTTTTACTCAATATGACAGTATAACTGTCATACTAAATATGAAAGTTATATAAACATAACTCCAAAAGCAACCATGCATTATGTCTAAAAATGCCTGTAATATTGTATTCATGTGAGTTTAACTAGAATCAGTTGTTTTTGTAAGGTTTGCAAATACAAAATATGGGTTTTTCTCACTATGACAGTACACTGTCACACTCAATCTGACAGTTATTTAAACATAACTCCTAAACCACACATGCAAAATGGCTAATAATGCCTGGAGAAATGTATCTTTGTGAGTTTTACTAGAAAAAATATATTTTGTAAGGTTTGCAAAGACACAAGTTAGTTGTTTTACTCAACATGACAGTATAACTGTCATACTAAATCCATCCATCCATCCATTTTCTTCCGCTTATCCGAGGTCGGGTTGCGGGGGTAGCAGCCTAAGCAGAGAAGCCCAGACTTCCCTCTCCCCAGCCACTTTGTCCAGCTCTTCTCGGGGGATCCCGAGGCGTTCCCAGGCCAGCCGGGAGACATAGTCTTCCAAATGTTCCCTGGGTCTTCCCCATGGCCTCCTGCCGGTCGGACTTGCCCTAAACACCTCCCTAGGGAGGCGTTCGGGTGGCATCCTGAGCAGATGCCCGAACCACCTCATCTGGCTTCTCTCAATATGGAGGAGCAGCAGGTTTACTCTGAGTTCCTCCCAGATGACAGAGCTTCTCACCCAAAAGTACACCTCCAGGCAGCTACAACCTTAAACTAACACCCTCCCCGGATTGTTAATAATCAAATGTAAACAATCAAATGCAGATACTTTTTCTTATGCCTTCTGATCTCTCTCTCTCTCTCTCTCTCTCTCTCTCTCTCTCTCTCTCTCTCTCTCTCTCTCTCTCTCTCTCTCTCTCTCTCTCTCTCTCTCTCTCTCTCTATGTCCACTACCTGCTGTACATATCCTACCAAGTCAGATCTACACTGTACCAAAATCCATTTCTCTGTTCTCAATTGTTGATGACTGATGATAACATCAGTGGCCTAGTGGTTAGAGTGTCCGCCCTGAGATCGGTAGGTTGTGAGTTCAAACCCAGGCCGAGTCACACCAAAGACTATACAAATGGGACCCGTTACCTCCCTGCTTGGCACTCAGCATCAAGGTTTGGAATTGGGGGTTGAATCACCAAAAATGATTCCCGGGCGCGGCACCGCTGCTGCCCACTGCTCCCCTCACCTCCCAGGGGGTGAAAGGGGATGGGTCGAATGCAGAGGACAAATTTCACCACACCTAGTGTGTGTGTGACAATCATTGGTACTTTAACTTTAACTTAACTTAACCAAACCTAACACCCCCTCCCCCTCCACACCTAGGGATGTCCGACATCCATCCATCCATCCATCTTCTTCCGCTTATCCGAGGTCGGGTCGCGGGGGCAGCAGCCTAAGCAGGGAAACCCAGACTTCCCTCTCCCCAGCCACTCCGTCCAGCTCTTCCCGGGGGATCCCGAGGCGTTCCCAGGCCAGCCTGGAGACATAGTCTTCCCAACGTGTCCTGGGTCTTCCCCGTGGCCTCCTACCGGTCTGACGTGCCCTAAACACCTCCCTAGGGAGGCGTTCGGGTGGAATCCTGACCAGATGCCCGAACCACCTCATCTGGCTCCTCTCGATGTGGAGGAGCAGCGGGTTTACTTTGAGCTCCTCCCGGATGGCAGAACTTCTCACCCTATCTCTAAGGGAGAGCCCCGCCACCCGGCGGAGGAAACTCATTTCGGCCGCTTGTACCCGTGATCTTGTCCTTTCGGTCATAACCCAAAGCTCATGACCATAGGTGAGGATGGGAACATAGATCGACCGGTAAATTGAGAGCTTTGCCTTCCGGCTCAGCTCCTTCTTCACCACAACAGACCGATACAGCGTCCGCATTACTGAAGACGCCGCACCGATCCGCCTGTGGATCTCACGATCCACTCTTCCCTCACTCGTGAACAAGACTCCGAGGTACTTGAACTCCTCCACTTGGGGAAGGATCTCCTCCGCAACCCGGAGATGGCACTCCACCATTTTCCGGGCGAGAACCATGGACTCGGACTTGGAGGTGCTGATTCTCATCCCAGTCGCTTCACACTCAGCTGCGAACCGATCCAGTGAGAGCTGAAGATCCTGGCCAGATGAAGCCATCAGGACCACATCATCTGCAAAAAGCAGAGACCTAATCCTGCAGCCACCAAACCAGATCCCCTCAACGCCTTGACTGCGCCTAGAAATTCTGTCCATAAAAGTTATGAACAGAATCGGTGACAAAGGGCAGCCTTGACGTGTCAGACTTACTGCCGGCAATGCGGACCAAACTCTGGCACTGATCATACAGGGATCGGACCGCCACAATCAGACAGTCCGATACCCCATACTCTCTGAGCACTCCCCACAGGACTTCCCGAGGGACACGGTCGAATGCCTTCTCAGAGTCCACAAAACACACGTAGACTGGTTAGGCAAACTCCCATGCACCCTCAAGGACCCTGCCGAGAGTATAGAGCTGGTCCACAGTTCCAAGACCAGGACGAAAACCACACTGTTCCTCCTGAATCCGAGGTTCGACTATCCGGCGTAGCCTCCTCTCCAGCACACCTGAATAGACCTTACCGGGAAGGCTGAGGAGTGTGATCCCACGATAGTTAGAACACACCCTCCGGTTCCCCTTCTTAAAGAGGCCAAGGCCAAGCGGTGTGCGGCTTCGGCGGTCGCGGAGGCAAAAACTCGGACATGGGAGGAGTTCGGGGAAGCCATGGAAAACGACTTCCGGACGGCTTCGAAACAATTCTGGACCACCATCCGCCGCCTCAGGAAGAGGAAGCAGTGCATTATCAACACTGTGTATGGTGGATGGTGTTCTGACCTCGACTGCGGATGTTGTAGATCGGTGGAGGGAATACTTCGAAGACCTCCTCAATCCCACCAACACGTCTTCTTATGAGGAAGCAGTGCCTGGGGAATCTGTGGTGGGCTCTCCTATTTCTGGGGCTGAGGTTGCTGAGGTAGTTAAAAAGCTCCTCGGTGGTGTTACCATTTAGTGGTCAATTGTACGAAATATGTACTTCACTGTGCAACTTACTAATAAAAGTCTCAATCAATCAATCAATCAATCAAAGTCCGGCCTTTATGCCAAGAGCGAAAACAATCTCTAATGTGAGTGACTTCATTAGATACTTTGCTCGCCGGGAAATAGTAGCAACAGGACTACTGCAATTTAACGACAAGCCTCAAAATTTCAGAGCTTGGAAACGCTCCTTTAAAAATGCAATAAATGGATTAGATTTATCAACAAGTGAGGAGATGGACTTGATGTTAAAGTGGCTTGGCAAAGAATCCTCTGAACACGTAGAACAATTTAGAGCCATACACATTAACAACCCAACCAAAGGTCTCAATATGATGTGGGACAGGCTTGAGCAATGTTATGGCTCAGCTGAAGTGATTGAGGATACACTCTTCAAAAGAATTGATATGTTCCCCCAAATCACATCCAAAGACTACACAAACTAAGGAAGTTTAGTGACCTGCTCATGGAAATGCAGAGTGCTAAAGCTGAAGGAGACCTTCCTGGTCTTGCGTTTATGGATACCGCAAGAGGATTAAATCCAATTGTGCAGAAACTTCCCTTCAATTTGCAAGAAAGGTGGACCACAGTAGGAGCTAAATACAAATGCACACAACGTGTCCCCTTCCCACCATTCAATGTTTTTGTAGACTTTGTAACGCAAGAAGATAACTCAAGAAATGACCCAAGCTTTAACTTTACATCGTTCCCTGACGTAACCAAACTCGACAAACTGCCTTAGAGAGCATATAAACAAAAAGAAATTTCAGTGCACAAAACTCTAAAATTAGTCTTGTTAAAGTGTACCCAGCAGGCCATCCTGAACAAGCAGTAAGGCTCTATGCCATCCATAATGAACAAAGTAACAGGTCGTTAGTATGTCCTGAGTTTTTTTGAATTGTTCAATGACCGTGGCCCTAGTTCCCCTTACTCACTAAGGACATGTGCTGGTACTAAAAAATCAATGGGCAGGAGAGCTACAGGATATGTAGTGGCAGCCTTGGATGGTTCAGTCCACATCCCATTGCCTAGCCTCATTGAATGTATAATATCCCAAACGATAGAGATGCAATTCCCACACCCAGTGCAGCTATGCAACACAGTCACCTAAAGTCAGTAGCTCACCTTATCCCTGACCTGGACTCTAATGCCCCTATACTCATGCTTCTCGGACGGGATGTTTTTAGAGTTCACAAAGTCCATAAACAGATAAGTGGCCCTAACAACGCACCCTATGCACAAAAATTGGACCTCGGGTGGGTCATAGTAGGAAACGGGTGTTTAGGTGATGTCCACAAAACTCTCGCTGTGAAGACGCTGTTCACAAATACAACTGAGAAGGGGCGTCCTACAATGTTTGAGCCATGCCCCAATGTATTTAATGTAATAGCGAGACATTGTGAGATACAAGTTCCATTCAGCTTCAGCACTCAACTTGTGGATAGCGCTTGTGAACCTGATCATTTAGGATGTAATGTGTTCAAACAAACCAGACATGACAATTACATCGCAGTCTCCATTCAGGACAAAAACTTCTTGAAAATAATGGAAGAAGGACTACAAAAGGACACAGACAAAAGCTGGACAGCTCCATAACAACGTCAAAAACTCCCTAACAAGAGAATTTCACCATTTAATTACAGTAACCTACTGGCAGCTAATGGTTCCAGTATAAAACTGTTTTTAAAAACTGCTACGCAGTAGGAATACATTTGCATAGCAGTTTTTAAAAACAGTTTTATACTGGAACCATTAGCTGCCAGTAGGTTACTGTAATTAAATGGTGAAATGTTTACAGTGCGAGATAATGCGAAAAAAGCAATAAAAAAATGATTCAAACACAACTCCTAAACCAAACATGCAAAATGTCTAAAAATGCCTGTAATATTGAATCTATGTGAGTTTCACTAGAATCAGTTGTTTTTGTAAGGTTTGCAAATACAAAAATTAGGTTTTACACATAAATGACAGTATAACTGCCACACTCAATATGAAACCACACATGAAAAATGTCAAATAATGAATTAAGAAATGTATCTTTGTGAGTTTTACTAGAAACATTTATTTTGTAAGGTTTGCAAACAAAAAAGTTGTTTTTTTTTACTCAATATGACAGTATAACTGCCACGCTCAATATGTAAGTTATTTAAACATAACTCCTAAACTACAAATGAAAAATGGCTAATAATGCCTCAAATAATGCATTCTTGTGAGTTTTACTCGAAACATATGCTTTTTTAAGGCTTGCAAACACAAAAAGTAGTTTTTTTTACTCAATATGACAATAATGTTCTTAGAATCCTGAGATAATGCGAAAAAACAATAAAAATGTATTGAATCATAATTCCTAAACCAAACATGCAAAATGTCTAAAAATGAATGAAGAAATGTATTTTTGTGAGTTTTACTAGAAACATTTTCTTTTGTAAGGTTTGCAAAGACACAAATTATTTTTCTTTACTCAATATGACAGTTTAACTGCCACGCTCAATATGTAAGTGATTTAAACATAACTCCTAAACCACACATGAAAAATTGCTAATAATGCCTCAAATGATGCATTCTTGTGTGTTTTGCTCGAAACATATGCTTTTTTAAGGCTTGCAAACACAAAAAGTAGTTTTTTTTACTCAATATGATAATAATGTTCTTAGAATCCTGAGATAATGCGAAAAAAGCAATAAAAATGTATTCCATCATTATTCTTAAACCAAACATGCAAAATGTCTGAAATTGCCTGTAATATTGAATCCATGTGAGTTTTACTAGAATCAGATAATCTTTTGTAAGGTTTGCAAATTCAAAAATTAGGTTTTACTCACTATGACAGTATACAGTCACACTCAATATGACAGTTATTAAACATAACTAGTAAACCACCCATGCAAAATGGCTAAAAATGCCTGAAATAATGCATCATTGGGAGTTTTACTCTAAACATATGCTTTTTTAAAGCCTGCTAACAAAAAAAGGAGTTTTTCACTTCTTATGACTGTAATGCTCTTAGAATCCTGAGATAATGCAAAAAAAGCAATAAAAATGTATTCAAACATAACTCCTAAACAACAGATGCAAAACGGCTAATAATACCTGGAGATGTGTATCTTTGTTAGTTTTACTGGAAATATAATCTTTTGTAAGGTTTGCAAAGACACAAGTAAGTGTTGTTCATTCAATATGACAGTATAACTGTCATACTAAATAAAAAAAATATATAAACATAACTCCAAAACCAAACATGCATTATGTCTAAAAATGCCTGTAATATTGAACCTATGTGAGTTTTAAAAGAATCAGGTATTTTGGTTAGGTTTACAAATACAAAAATTATGTTTTACTCATAATGACAGTATAACTGCCACAAACAATATGACAGTTTTTTCAAACATAACTCCTTAAACCACAAATGCAAAATGGCTAATATTGCCTGGAGAAATGTATCTTTGTGAGTTTTACTGGAAAAAAAAATATTTTGTAAGGTTTGCAAAAACAAAAAGTAGTTTTTTACTCAATATGACAATTATGTTCTTAGAATCCTGAGATAATGCGAAAAAAGCAATAAAAAAGGTATTCCATCATAATTCCTAAACCAAACATGCCAAATGTTTAAAAATGCCTGTAATATTGAATCCATGTGAGTTTTACTAGACTCATTTGTTTTTGTAAGGTTTGCATATACAAAAATTAGGTTTTACTCACTATGACAGTATACTGTCACACTCAATATGACAATTATTAAACATAACTAGTAAACCACACATGAAAAATGGCTAATAATGCCTGAAATAATGCATCATTGGGAGTTTTAATCTAAACATATGCTTTTTTAAGGCTTGCAAAAACAAAAAGTAGTTTTTTACTCAATATGACAGTAATGTTCTTGGAATCCTGAGATATTGCGAAAAAAGCAATAAAAGTGTATTCAAACATAAACAACACATGCAAAATGGCTAATAAAGCCTAGAGACATGTATCTTTGTTAATTTTACTAGAAAAAGTATCTTTTGTAAGGTTTGCAAAGACACAAGTTAGTTTTTTCAATTTAATATAACTGTCATACTAAATATGAAAGTTATTTGAACATAACTCCAAAACCAAACATGCAATCTGTCTAAAAATGCCTGAAAATGCATCCTAGTGAGTTTTACTCGAAACATATGCTTTTTTAAGGCTTGCAAACACAAAAAGTAGTTTTTTACTCAATATGATAATAATGTTCTTAGAATCCTGCGATAATGCGAAAAAAGCAATAAAAATGTATTCCATCATTATTCTTAAACCAAACATGCAAAATGTCTGAAATTGCCTGTAATATTGAATCCATGTGAGTTTTACTAGAATCGATAATCTTTTGTAAGGTTTGCAAATTCAAAAATTAGGTTTTACTCACTATGACAGTATACAGTCACACTCAATATGACAGTTATTAAACATAACTAGTAAACCACCCATGCAAAATGGCTAAAAATGCCTGAAATAATGCATCATTGGGAGTTTTACTCTAAACATATGCTTTTTTAAAGCCTGCGAACAAAAAAAGGAGTTTTTTACTTCTTATGACTGTAATGCTCTTAGAATCCTGAGATAATGCAAAAAAAGCAATACAAATGTATTCAAACATAACTCCTAAACAACAGATGCAAAATGGCTAATAATACCTGGAGATGTGTATCTTTATTAGTTTTACTAGAAAAATAATATTTTGTAAGGTTTGCAAAGACACAAGTAAGTGTTGTTCATTCAATATGACAGTATAACTGTCATACTAAATATAAAAGTTATATAAACATAACTCCAAAACCAAACATGCATTATGTCTAAAAATGCCTGTAATATTGAACCTATGTGAGTTTTAAAAGAATGAGGTATTTTGGTTAGGTTTACAAATACAAAAATTATGTTTTACTCATAATGACAGTATAACTGCCACAAACAATATGACAGTTTTTTCAAACATAACTCCTTAAACCACAAATGCAAAATGGCTAATATTGCCTGGAGAAATGTATCTTTGTGAGTTTTACTGGAAAAAAAATATTTTGTAAGGTTTGCAAAAACAAAAAGTAGTTTTTTACTCAATATGACAATTATGTTCTTAGAATCCTGAGATAATGCGAAAAAAGCAATAAAAAAGGTATTCCATCATAATTCCTAAACCAAACATGCCAAAAGTCTAAAAATGCCTGTAATATTGAATCCATGTGAGTTTTACTAGACTCATTTGTTTTTGTAAGGTTTGCATATACAAAAATTAGGTTTTACTCACTATGACAGTATACTCTCACACTCAATATGACAATTATTAAACATAACTATTAAACCACACATGAAAAATGGCTAATAATGCCTGCTATAATGCATCATTGGGAGTTTTACTCTAAACATATGCTTTTTTAAGGCTTGCAAAAACAAAAAGTAGTTTTTTACTCAATATGACAGTAATGTTCTTGGAATCCTGAGATAATGCGAAAAAAGCAATAAAAGTGTATTCAAACATAAACAACACATGCAAAATGGCTAATAAAGCCTAGAGACATGTATCTTTGTTAGTTTTACTAGAAAAAGTATCGTTTGTAAGGTTTGCAAAGACACAAGTTAGTTTTTTCAATTTAATACTACAGTATAACTGTCATACTAAATATGAAAGTTATTTGAACATAACTCCAAAACCAAACATGCAACCTGTCTAAAAATGCCTGAAAATGCATCTTCGTGAGTTTTACTCGAATCATATGCTTTTTTAAGGCTTGCAAACACAAAAAGTAGTTTTTTTTACTCAATATGATAATAATGTTCTTAGAATCCTGATAATAATGCGAAAAAAGCAATAAAAATGTATTCCATCATTATTCTTAAACCAAACTTGCAAAATGTCTGAAATTGCCTGTAATATTGAATCCATGTGAGTTTTACTAGAATCAGATAATCTTTTGTAAGGTTTGCAAATTCAAAAATTAGGTTTTACTCACTATGACAGTATACAGTCACACTCAATATGACAGTTATTAAACATAACTAGTAAACCACCCATGCAAAATGGCTAAAAATGCCTGAAATAATGCATCATTGGGAGTTTTACTCTAAACATATGCTTTTTTAAAGCCTGCGAACAAAAAAAGGAGTTTTTTACTTCGTATGACTGTAATGCTCTTAGAATCCTGAGATAATGCAAAAAAAGCAATAAAAATGTATTCAAACATAACTCCTAAACAACAGATGCAAAATGGCTAATAATACCTGGAGATGTGTATCTTTGTTGGTTTTACTAGAAATATAATCTTTTGTAAGGTTTGCAAAGACACAAGTAAGTGTTGTTCATTCAATATGACAGTATAACTGTCATACTAAATATAAAAGTTATATAAACATAACTCCAAAACCAAACATGCATTATGTCTAAAAATGCCTGTAATATTGAACCTATGTGAGTTTTAAAAGAATCAGGTATTTTGGTTAGGTTTACAAATACAAAAATTATGTTTTACTCATAATGACAGTATAACTGCCACAAACAATATGACAGTTTTTTTCAAACATAACTCCTTAAACCACAAATGCAAAATGGCTAATATTGCCTGGAGAAATGTATCTTTGTGAGTTTTACTGGAAAAAAAATATTTTGTAAGGTTTGCAAAAACAAAAAGTAGTTTTTTACTCAATATGACAATTATGTTCTTAGAATCCTTAGATAATGCGAAAAAAGCAATAAAAAAGGTATTCCATCATAATTCCTAAACCAAACATGCAAAATGTCTAAAAATGCCTGTAATATTGAATCCATGTGAGTTTTACTAGACTCAGTTGTTTTTGTAAGGTTTGCATATACAAAAATTAGGTTTTACTCACTATGACAGTATACTGTCACACTCAATATGACAATTATTAAACATAACTAGTAAACCACACATGAAAAATGGCTAATAATGCCTGAAATAATGCATCATTGGGAGTTTTACTCTAAACATATGCTTTTTTAAGGCTTGCAAAAACAAAAAGTAGTTTTTTACTCAATATGACAGTAATGTTCTTGGAATCCTGAGATAATGCGAAAAAAGCAATAAAAGTGTATTCAAACATAAAAAACACATGCAAAATGGCTAATAAAGCCTAGAGACATGTATCTTTGTTAGTTTTACTAGAAAAATTATCTTTTGTAAGGTTTGCAAAGACACAAGTTAGTTTTTTCAATTTAATACTACAGTATAACTGTCATTCTAAATATGAAAGTTATTTGAACATAACTCCAAAACCAAACATGCAATCTGTCTAAAAACGCCTGAAAATGCATCCTCGTGAGTTTTACTCGAAACATATGCTTTTTTGAGGCTTGCAAACACAAAAAGTAGTTTTTTTTACTTAATATGACAGTAATGTTTTTAAAATCCTGAGACAATGCAAAAAAGGCAATAAAAATGTATTCCAACATAATTCCTAAACCAACCATGCAAAATTCCTAATAATGCGTGAAAATTGTATCTTTGTGAGTTTTACAAGAAAAAACATATTTTGTAAGGTTTGCAAAGACACAAGTTAGTTTTTTTTACTCAATATGACAGTATAGCTGTCATACTATACATGGAGATTATATGAACATAATTTCAAAACCAAATATGCATATTGTCTAAAAATGCCTGTAATATTGTATCTATGTGAGTTTTACTAGAATCAATTTTTTTTGTAAGGTTTGCAAATACAAAAATTAGGTTTTACTCACTATGACAGTATACTGCCACACTCAATATGACAGTTTTTTAAACATAACTCCTAAACAACACATAAGAAATTGCTAAAAATGCCTGGAGAAATGTATCTTTGTTACTTTTACTAGAATACTGATCTTTTGTACGGTTTGCAAAGACACAAGTTAGTTGTTTTACTCAATATGACTACATATGAAAGTTATATAAACATTACTCCAAAATTTAAACATGCAATATGTCTAAAAATGCCTGTAATATTGAATCTATGTGAGTTTTACCAGAATCAGGTATTTTGGTAAGGTTTACAAATACAAAAATTAGGTGTTACTTATAATGACAGTATTACTGCCACTTCAATATGACGTTATTTAAACATAACTCTTAAACCACACATGTAAAATGGCTAATATTGCCTGGAGAAATGTATCTTTGTGAGTTTTACTAAAAAAAAATATTTTGTAAGGTTTGTAAAGACACAAGTTAGTTTTTTTTTTACTCAATATGACAGTATAACTGTCATACTAAATATAAAAGTTATATAAACATAACTCCAAAAGCAACCATGCATTATGTCTAAAAATGCCTGTAATATTGTATTCATGTGAGTTTAACTAGAATCAGTTGTTTTTGTAAGGTTTGCAAATACAAAATATGGGTTTTTCACACTATGACAGTACACTGTCACACTCAATCTGACAGTTATTTAAACATAACTCCTAAACCACAAATGCAAAATGGCTAATAATGCCTGGAGAAATGTATCTTTGTACGTTTTACTAGAAAACATATATTTTGTAAGGTTTGCAAAGACACAAGTTAGTTGTTTTACTCAACATGACAGTATAACTGTCATACTAAATCCATCCATCCATCCATTTTCTTCCGCTTATCCGAGGTCGGGTTGCGGGGGTAGCAGCCTAAGCAGAGTAGCCCAGACTTCTCTCTCCCCAGCCACTTTGTCCAGCTCTTCTCGGGGGATCCCGAGGCGTTCCCAGGCCAGCCGGGAGACATAGTCTTCCAAATGTGTCCTGGGTCTTCCCCATGGCCTCCTGCCGGTCGGACTTGCCCTAAACACCTCCCTAGGGAGGCGTTCGGGTGGCATCCTGAGCAGATGCCCGAACCACCTCATCTGGCTTCTCTCAATATGGAGGAGCAGCAGGTTTACTCTGAATTCCTCCCAGATGACAGAGCTTCTCACCCTATCTCTAGGGAGAGACCCGCCACCCGACGGAGGAAACTCATTTCGGCCGCTTGTACCCGTGATCTTGTCCTTTCGGTCATAACCCAAAGCTCATGACCATAGGTGACGATGGGAACGTAGATCGACCGGTAAATTGAAAGCTTTTCCTTCTGGCTCAGCTCCTTCTTCACCACAACGGATCGGTATAGCGTCCTCATTACTGAAGACGCCGCACCGATCCGCCTGTGGATCTTACGATCCACTGTTCCTTCACTCGTGAACAAGACTCCTAGGTACTTGAACTCCTCCACTTTGGGCAAGATCTCCTCCCCAACCCATAGATCGCACTCCACCCTTTCCCGGGCGAGGTGCTGAGTCTCATCCCAGTCGCTTCACACTCGGCTGCGAACCGATCCAATGAGAGCTGAAGATCCTGGCCAGTTAAAGCCATCAGGACCACATTATCTGCAAAAAGCAGAGACCTAATCCTGCAGCCACCAAACCGGATCCCCTCAACACCATGACTGCGCCTAGAAATTCTGTCCATAAAAGTTATTAACAGAATCAGTGACAAAGGGCAGCCTTGGCGGAGTCCAACCCTCACTGGAAAGGGGTCCGACTTACTGCCGGCAATGCGGACCAAGCTCTGACACTGATCATACAGGGAGCGACCCGCCACAATCAGACAGTCCGATACCCCATACTCTCTGAGCACTCCCCACAGGACTTCCCGGGATACGGTCGAATGCCTTCTCCAAGTCCACAAAGCACATGTAGACTGGTTAGGCAAACTCCCATGCACACTCAAGGACCCTGCCGAGACTATAGATCTGGTCTAGAGTTCCAAGACCAGGACGAAAACCACACTGTTCGTCCTGGATCCGAGGTAGCCTCCTCTCCAGTACACATGAATAGACCTTACCGGGAAGGCTGAGGAGTGTGATCCACGATATTTGGAACACACGCCTCTAAAGAGAGGAACCACCACCCCAGGTCTCCCAATCCAGAGGTACCGCCCTCAATGTCCACGCGATGTTGCAGAGTCTTGTCAACCAAGACAGCCCCACAGCATCCAGAGCCTTAAGGATCTCATCCACCCTCGGGGCCTTGCCACCGAGGAGCTTTTTAACTACCTCAGCAACTTCAGCCCCAGAAATAGGAGAACCCACCACAGATTCCCCAGGCACTGCTTAATCATAGGAAGACAGGTTGGTGGGATTGAGGAGGTCTTCGAAGTATTCCCTCCACCAATATACAACAGCCGCAGTAGAGGTCAGCAGCACACCATACACAGTGTTGACAGTGCACTGCTCCTCCCCCCCCCCCCCCCGGATAGGCTCTTTCTTCAGTTTGACGGCTTCCCTCACTGCTGGTGTCCACCAGCGGGTTCTAAGATTACCGCCACGACATGCACCAAACACCTTGAGGCCACAGCTCCAATCAGCCGCCTCGACAAGAGAGGCACGGAAAATGGTCCAGCACCTCCCTCGTGACATGTTCAAAGTTCTTCCGGAGGTGGGAATTGAAACTCTCTCTGACAGGAGACTCCGCTAGGCATTCCCAGCAGACCCTCACAATGCATTTGGGCCTGCCAGGTCTGTCCGGCATCCTCCCCCACCATCGGAGCCAGCTCACCACCAGGTGGTGATCGGTAGAAAGCTCTTCCCCTCTCGTCACCCGAGTGTCCAAAACATGAGGCCACAAATCCGATGAAACAAATACAAAGTCATTCATGGAACTGCGGCAAAGAGTGTCCTGGTGCCAAGTGCACATATGGACACCCTTATGTTTGAACATTGTGTTTGTTATGGACAATCCGTGACGAGTACAAAAGTCCAATAACAAAGCACCACTTGGGTTCAGATCCGGGTGGCCATTTTTCCCAATCACGCCTCTCCAGGTTTCACTGTCGTTGCCAACATGAGCGTTGATGCCCCCCAGCAGAACAAGGGAATCACCCGAGGGAGCACTCTCCAGTACTCCCTCAAGGGAATCCAAAGAAGTGGGTACTCTGAGCTGCTGTTTGGTGCGTAAACACAAACAACAGTCAGGACCCGTCCCCCAACCCGAAGGCGGAGGGAAGCTACCATCTCGTCTACTGTGTTAAAGTCCAACGTGCGGCTTTGAGCCGGGGGGACAACAAGAATTGCCACCACAGCCTGTCACCTCTCATTGCTTGCAATGCCAGAGTGGAAGAGAGTCCGGCCCCAGAGAGAACAGGTTCCAGAGCCCTTGCTGTGCGTAGAAGTGAGTCCAACTATATCTAGCCGGAACTTCTCCTTCCCTCCCAGCGAGTTGACATTCCACGTCTCAAGAGCTAGCTTATGTCGCCGATGATTGGACCGCCAAGTGCCCTGCCTTCGGCTGCTGCCCAGCTCCCACTGCACCCGACCTCCATGACCCAGCCCATGAGTGGTGAGCCCATTGGAGGGGGGACCCACATTGCCTCTTCGAGCTGAGCCTGAGTCCCATGGGGACAGGCCCGGCCACCAGGCGCTCACCATCGTGTCCAACCTCTGGGCCTGGCTCCAGAGGGGAGCCCCGGTGACCCGCGTCCGGGCGAGGAAAAATCTAGGTCCTCGATTTGTACTTCTCATAAAGGTCTTTGAGCTGCTTTTTGTCTGATCCCTCACCTAGGACCTATTTGTCTGGGAGACCCTACCAAGGGGCATAGAAGCCCAAGTACCGATGGATGGACGAGCGATAACCTGCTGCCACCTGGCCGCCGCAGCTAAATCCATCCTACTGGTGTGTTTTTGATAACAAGGTAATTCCCGTGCAATCAGAGTCACTTCTAACTTTAAATATGTGGAGCCACTCCAAATTTGTCTTGGTCAGAATGAATCAGGCAAAGAATGTTTTCTACAATATGTGCCAGTGAAAAACACCATTGAGTCACTGTTATCCTTAAAGTCTGTGAGGGAGCAAATACAGCAAGTAAAAACTACAATCCAACCTGATAATGTTATTCAGGACTTGTGGGATGGCACAAATATTAAAAAGAACATGCTGCTCAAAGACAGGACCTCCTCCTGAGGCATAATTCTTTATCAAGATTCCTTTGAAGTGGCAAATCCACTAGGGTCTGGAAGGAAAAAGCACAAGATTGTCAACAAGCTGTCCCACCACTCTGGTCGCTTTGGTGTAGAACACATTAAAGCCTTCTACAGAAAGCTAGGAGTATCCAACAATGATTTCAAATTAGAAATTGTCACAGCTGATGAGGTGCTTAAAAAATTGAGCGCGCTCCACCCAAACAAGGCCACCGGCCTTGATAATATTCCCTTCAGATTCCTCAGGGACTCTTCCTCCATCATTGCCCAATCATCACACACATAATAAACCTCTCAATTTCACACGGCCAAGTACAAAAAGATTTTAAGATAGTAACTCCCCTCTTTGAAAAAGGAAGCAAATTGGAACCTGGCAACTACCGACCTGTTTCTATTCTCAGTTCCATTTCGAAAGTAATGGAAAAAATAGTTTATGAACAGGTCGATAGTTGCCTTGCCACTAATAAACTCATATACAAATTCCAATCCGGCTTCAGAACTAACCACTCCACTGACACATGCCTTCTCTATCTGACCGACCACATCAAACATGAGGTGGACGCGGGCAAATACTGCGGCATGGTCATGCTGGACCTTCAGAAGGCATTTGACACCGTTCACCACTCTATACTGTTGGATAAGCTCAGAGCAATCGGATTTAACAAAACCTCATCGAGCTGGATGCAATCTTAGAGAACAGGTGGTAGAGGTGAACGGCACCGTGTCCCCTCCCTCTCTCAGTGAGCTGTGGAGTCCTTCAAGGCAGTATATTGGGGTGCCTTTACTGTTCCTAATATACATAAACGACTTGTCATCGGCATGCGACTGTGAATTGTTCTTGTTTGCGGATGACTCGGCCTTGCTGGTATCAGACAGGGACAAGTCACAGGTGGAGAAAATCCTCAGTGCTGAACTCTGTAGAACTTGCACCTGGCTCGCTGACAACAAGCTATCCATACACTTAGGGAAAACGGAATCCACCCTGTTTGGGTCCCACATCAACCTTAAGAAAGTCAATGACTTCACTATAAAAGTGGGTGTCATTGTTATCACCAGGAAGGATGAGGTCACCTACCTAGGTTCCATTCTAGAGGCTAATCTTTCCTGCGATAAAATGGCAACCAAGGTAATCAAAAAGGTCAACCAACGAACGAGATTTCTCTATAGAATCTCCTCTCTGGTCAACAAAAGCACCTTGAGGATTCTGGCGGGAACTCTCGTCAACCCTTTTTGGATTACGCATGCACCTCCTGGTACCCTAGCACCTCCAAAACCCTCAAATCTAAACTCCAAACATCCCAGAACAAGCCAGTCAGATTAATTCTAGACCTCCACCCCAGATCCCACCTCACTCCTACCCACTTCTCCAAAGTGGGCTGGCTCAGGGTGGAGGACAGAGTAAAACAACTTGCACTGAGCCTAGTCTATAAAATCCGCAACACCTCCCTGATACCACAGTATATGTCAAACTACTTCCTTAACGTAAATGACCGCCATAACCACAACACCAGGGGGAGCTCCACTAACCACGTTAAACCCAGATTCCGATCTAACAAAGGTCTTAACTCATTCTCTTTCTATGCCACATCAATGTGGAATGCGCTCCCAACAGGTATAAAAGAAAGGGCATCTCTAACCTCCTTCAAAACCGCAATAAAAGTACACCTCCATCTTCTTCCGCTTATCGGAGGTCGGGTCGCGGGGGCTGCAGCCTAAGCAGGGAAACCAGACTTCCCTCTCCCCAGCCACTCCGTCCAGCTCTTCCCGGGGGATCCCGAGGCGTTCCCAGGCCAGCCGGGAGACATAGTCTTCCCAACGTGTCCTGGGTCTTCCCCGTGGCCTCCTACCGGTCGGACGTGCCCTAAACACCTCCCTAGGGAGGCGTTCGGGTGGCATCCTGACTAGATGCCCGAACCACCTCATCTGGCTCCTCTCGATGTGGAGGAGCAGCGGCTTTACTTTGAGCTCCTCCCGGATGGCAGAACTTCTCACCCTATCTCTAAGGGAGAGCCCCGCCACCCGGCGGAGGAAACTCATTTCGGCCGCTTGTACCCGTGATCTTGTCCTTTCGGTCATAACCCAAAGCTCATGACCATAGGTGAGGATGGGAACATAGATCGACCGGTAAATTGAGAACTTTGCCTTCCGGCTCAGCTCCTTCTTCACCACAACAGATCGATACAGCGTCCGCATTACTTAAGACGCCGCACCGATCCGCCTGTGGATCTCACGATCCACTCTTCCCTCACTCGTGAACAAGACTCCGAGGTACTTGAACTCCTCCACTTGGGGAAGGATCTCCTCCGCAACCCGGAGATGGCACTCCACCATTTTCCGGGCGAGAACCATGGACTCGGACTTGGAGGTGCTGATTCTCATCCCAGTCGCTTCACACTCAGCTGCGAACCGATCCAGTGAGAGCTGAAGATCCTGGCCAGATGAAGCCATCAGGACCACATCATCTGCAAAAAGCAGAGACCTAATCCTGCAGCCACCAAACCAGATCCCCTCAACGCCTTGACTGCGCCTAGAAATTCTGTCCATAAAAGTTATAAACAGAATGGGTGACAAAGGGCAGCCTTGGCGGAGTCCAACCCTCACTGGAAAGGGGTCCGACTTACTGCCGGCAATGCGGACCAAGCTCTGACACTGATCATACAGGGAGCGACCCGCCACAATCAGACAGTCCGATACCCCATACTCTCTGAGCACTCCCCACAGGACTTCCCGAGGGACATGGTCGAATGCCTTGTCCAAGTCCACAAAACACATGTAGACTGGTTGGGCAAACTCCCATGCACCCTCAAGGACCCTGCCGAGAGTATAGAGCTGGTCCACAGTTCCAAGACCAGGACGAAAACCACACTGTTCCTCCTGAATCCGAGGTTCAACTATCCGGCGTAGCCTCCTCTCCAGCACACCTGAATAGACCTTACCGGGAAGGCTGAGGAGTGTGATCCCACGATAGTTAGAACACACCCTCCGGTTCCCCTTCTTAAAGAGGCCAAGGCCAAGCGGTGTGCGGCTTCGGCGGTCACGGAGGCAAAAACTCGGACATGGGAGGAGTTCGGGGAAGCCATGGAAAACGACTTCCGGACGGCTTCGAAGCAATTCTGGACCACCATCCGCCGCCTCAGGAAGGGGAAGCAGTGCACTATCAACACTGTGTATGGTGGATGGTGTTCTGACCTCGACTGCGGATGTTGTGGATCGGTGGAGGGAATACTTCGAAGACCTCCTCAATCCCACCAACACGTCTTCTTATGAGGAAGCAGTGCCTGGGGAATCTGTGGTGGGCTCTCCTATTTCTGGGGCTGAGGTTGCTGAGGTAGTTAAAAAGCTCCTCGGTGGCAAGGCCCCGGGGGTGGATGAGATCCGCCCGGAGTGCCTTAAGGCTCTGGATGCTGTGGGGCTGTCTTGGTTGACAAGACTCTGCAGCATCGCGTGGACATCGGGGGCGGTACCTCTGGATTGGCGGACCGGGGTGGTGGTTCCTCTCTTTAAGACCCCGGATTGTAAATAATGTAAATATTTCAATGTGATTATCTTGTGTGATGACTGTATTATGATAATAGTATATATCTGGTAGTGTATATCTGTATCATGAATCAATTTAAGTGGACCCTGACTTAAACTAGTTGAAAAACTTATTCGGGTGTTACCATTTAGTGGTCAATTGTACGGAATATGTACTTCACTGTGCAACTTACTAATAAAAGTCTCAATCAATCAATCAAAGTCCGGCCTTCATGCCAAGAGCGAAAAAAATCTCTAATGTGAGTGACTTCATTAGATACTTTGCTCGCCGGGAAATAGTAGCAACAGGACTACTGCAATTTAACCACAAGCCTCAAAATTTCAGAGCTTGGAAACGCTCCTTTAAAAATGCAATAAATGGATTAGATTTATCAACAAGTGAGGAGATGGAAATTATGTTAAAGTGGCTTGGCAAAGAATCCTCTGAACACGTAGAACAAATTAGAGCCATACACATTAACAACCCAACCAAAGGTCTCAATATGATGTGGGACAGGCTTGAGCAATGTTATGGCTCAGCTGAAGTGATTGAGGATACACTCTTCAAAAGAATTGATATGTTCCCCCAAATCACATCCAAAGACTACACAAACTAAGGAAGTTTAGTGACCTGCTCATGGAAATGCAGAGGGCTAAAGCTGAAGGAGACCTTCCTGGTCTTGCGTTTATGGATACAGCAAGAGGATTAAATCCAATTGTGCAGAAACTTCCCTTCAATTTGCAAGAAAGGTGGACCACAGTAGGAGCTAAATACAAATGCACACAACGTGGCCCTTCCCACCATTCAGTGTTTTTGTAGACTTTGTAACGCAAGAAGATAACTCAAAAAATGACCCAAGCTTTAACTTTACATCGTTCCCTGACGTAACCAAACTCGACAAACTGCCTTGGAGAGCATATAAACAAAAAGAAATTTCAGTGCACAAAACTCTAAACTTATTTTTGTTAAAGTGTACCCAGCAGGCCATCCTGAACAAGCAGTAAGGCTCTATGCCATCCATAATGAACAAAGTAACAGGTCGTTAGTATGTCCTGAGTTTTTTTTAATTGTTCAATGACCGTGGCCCTAGTTCCCCTTACTCACTAAGGACATGTGCTGGTACTAAAAAAGCAATGGGCAGGAGAGCTACAGGATATGTAGTGGCAGCCTTGGATGGTTCTGTCCACATCCCATTGCCTAGCCTCATTGAGTGTATAATATCCCAAACGATAGAGATGCAATTCCCACACCCAGTGCAGCTATGCAACAAAGTCACCTAAAGTCAGTAGCTCACCTTATCCCTGACCTGGACTCTAATGCCCCTATACTCATGCTTCTCGGACGGGATGTTATTAGAGTTCACAAAGTCCATAAACAGATAAGTGGCCCTAACAACGCACCCTATGCACAAAAATTGGACCTCGGGTGGGTCATAGTAGGAAACGGGTGTTTAGGTGATGTCCACAAAACTCTCGCTGTGAAGACGCTGTTCACAAATACAACTGAGAAGGGGCGTCCTACAATGTTTGAGCCATGCCCCAATGTATTTAATGTAATAGCGAGACATTGTGAGATACAAGTTCCATTCAGCTTCAGCACTCAACTTGTGGATAGCGCTTGTGAACCTGATCATTTAGGATGTAATGTGTTCAAACAAACCAGACATGACAATTACATCGCACCCTCCATTCAGGACAAAAACTTCTTGAAAATAATGGAAGAAGGACTACAAAAGGACACAGACAAGAGCTGGACAGCTCCATTACAATTCAAGTCGCCACGTCAAAAACTCCCTAACAACAGAATTTCACCATTTAATTACAGTAACCTACTGGCAGCTAATGGTTCCAGTATAAAACTGTTTTTAAAAACTGCTATGCAGTAGGAATACATTTGCATAGCAGTTTTTAAAAACAGTTTTATACTGGAACCATTAGCTGCCAGTAGGTTACTGTAATTAAATGGTGAAATTTTTACAGTGTGAGATAATGCGAAAAAAGCAATAAAAAATGATTCAAACACAACTCCTAAACCAAACATGCAAAATGTCTAAAAATGCCAGTAATATTGAATCTATGTGAGTTTCACTAGAATCAGTTGTTTTTGTAAGGTTTGCAAATACAAAAATTAGGTTTTACACATAATGACAGTATAACTGCCACACTCAATATGAAACCACACATGAAAAATGTCTAATAATGAATTAAGAAATGTATCTTTGTGAGTTTTACTACAAACATTTATTTTGTAAGGTTTGCAAACAAAAAAGTTGTTGTTTTTTACCCAATATGACAGTATAACTGCCACGCTCAATATGTAAGTTATTTAAACATAACTCCTAAACTACAAATGAAAAATGGCTAATAATGCCTCAAATAATGCATTCTTGTGAGTTTTACTCGAAACATATGCTTTTTTAAGGCTTGCAAACACAAAAAGTAGTATTTTACTCAATATGACAATAATGTTCTTAGAATCCTGAGATAATGCGAAAAAAGCAATAAAAATGTATTCAATCATAAT
The DNA here is from genome assembly GCF_033978785.1 of Entelurus aequoreus. Taxonomy (NCBI): domain Eukaryota; kingdom Metazoa; phylum Chordata; class Actinopteri; order Syngnathiformes; family Syngnathidae; genus Entelurus; species Entelurus aequoreus. Next base: position 21,737,065 of record NC_084745.1, on the reverse strand, counting down.
TCCTAAACCAAACATGCAAAATGTGTAAAAATGAATGAAGAAATTTATTTTTGTGAGTTTTACTAGAAACATTTTCTTTTGTAAGGTTTGCAAAGACACAAATTATTTTTCTTTACTCAATATGACAGTTTAACTGCCACACTCAATATGTAAGTGATTTAAACATAACTCCTAAACCACACATGAAAAATTGCTAATAATGCCTCAAATGATGCATTATTGTGTGTTTTGCTCGAAACATATGCTTTTTTAAGGCTTGCAAACACAAAAAGTAGTTTTTTACTCAATATGATAATAATATGACAATAACAATATGAGATAATGCGAAAAAAGCAATAAAAATGTATTCCATCATTATTCTTAAACCAAACATGCAAAATGTCTGAAATTGCCTGTAATATTGAATCCATGTGAGTTTTACTAGAATCAGATAATCTTTTGTAAGGTTTGCAAATTCAAAAATTAGGTTTTACTCACTATGACAGTATACAGTCACACTCAATATGACAGTTATTAAACATAACTAGTAAACCACCCATGCAAAATGGCTAAAAATGCCTGAAATAATGCATCATTGGGAGTTTTACTCTAAACATATGCTTTTTTAAAGCCTGCGAACAAAAAAAGGAGTTTTTTACTTCTTATGACTGTAATGCTCTTAGAATCCTGAGATAATGCAAAAAAAGCAATAAAAATGTATTCAAACATAACTCCTAAACAACAGATGCAAAATGGCTAATAATACCTGGATATGTGTATCTTTGTTAGTTTTACTAGAAATATAATCTTTTGTAAGGTTTGCAAAGACACAAGTAAGTGTTGTTCATTCAATATGACAGTATAACTGTCATACTAAATATAAAAGTTATATAAACATAACTCCAAAACCAAACATGCATTATGTCTAAAAATGCCTGTAATATTGAACCTATGTGAGTTTTAAAAGAATCAGGTATTTTGGTTAGGTTTACAAATACAAAAATTATGTTTTACTCATAATGACAGTATAACTTCCACAAACAATATGACAGTTTTTTCAAACATAACTCCTTAAACCACAAATGCAAAATGGCTAATATTGCCTGGAGAAATGTATCTTTGTGAGTTTTACTGGAAAAAAAATATTTTGTAAGGTTTGCAAAAACAAAAAGTAGTTTTTTACTCAATATGACAATTATGTTCTTAGAATCCTGAGATAATGCGAAAAAAGCAATAAAAAAGGTATTCCATCATAATTCCTAAACCAAACATGCCAAATGTCTAAAAATGCCTGTAATATTGAATCCATGTGAGTTTTACTAGACTAATTTGTTTTTGAAAGGTTTGCATATACAAAAATTAGGTTTTACTCACTATGACAGTATACTGTCACACTCAATATGACAATTATTAAACATAACTAGTAAACCACACATGAAAAATGGCTAATAATGCCTGAAATAATGCATCATTGGGAGTTTTACTCTAAACATTTTTAAGGCTTGCAAAAACAAAAAGTAGTTTTTTACTCAATATGACAGTAATGTTCTTGGAATCCTGAGATAATGCGAAAAAAGCAATAAAAGTGTATTCAAACATAAACAACACATGCAAAATGGCTATTAAAGCCTAGAGACATGTATCTTTGTTAGTTTTACTAGAAAACTTATCTTTTGTAAGGTTTGCAAAGACACAAGTTAGTTTTTTCAATTTAATACTACAGTATAACTGTCATACTAAATATGAAAGTTATTTGAACATAACTCCAAAACCAAACATGCAATCTGTCTAAAAATGCCTGAAAATGCATCCTCGTGAGTTTTACTCGAAACATATGCTTTTTTGAGGCTTGCAAACACAAAAAGTAGTTTTTTTTACTTAATATGACAGTAATGTTTTTAAAATCCTGAGACAATGCGAAAAAGGCAATAAAAATGTATTCCAACATAATTCCTAAACCAACCATGCAAAATTCCTAATAATGCGTGAAAATTGTATCTTTGTGAGTTTTTCAAGAAAAAACATATTTTGTAAGGTTTGCAAAGACACAAGTTAGTTTTTTTTTACTCAATATGACAGTATAGCTGTCATACTATATATGAAGGTTATATGAACATAATTTCAAAACCAAATATGCATATTGTCTAAAAATGCCTGGAATATTGTATCTATGTGAGTTTTACTAGAATCAGGTTTTTTTGTAAGGTTTGCAAATACAAAAATTAGGTTTATGACAGTTTTTTAAGCATAACTCCTAAACAACACATAAGAAATTGCTAAAAATGCCTGGAGAAATGTATCTTTGTTAGTTTTACTAGAATAATGATCTTTTGTACGGTTTTGTACAAGTTAGTTGTTTTACTCAATATGACTACATATGAAAGTTATATAAACATTACTCCAAAATTTAAACATGCAATATGTTTAAAAATGCCTGTAATGTTGAACCTATGTGAGTTTTACCAGAATCAGGTATTTTGGTAAGGTTTACAAATACAAAAATTAGGTGTTTCTTATAATGACAGTATTACTGCCACTTCAATATGACGTTATTTAAACATAACTCTTAAACCACACATGTAAAATGGCTAATATTGCCTGGAGAAATGTATCTTTGTGAGTTTTACTAAAAAAAAAATATTTTGTAAGGTTTGTAAAGACACAAGTTAGTTTTTTTTTACTCAATATGACAGTATAACTGTCAAACTAAATATGAAAGTTATATAAACATAACTCCAAAAGCAACCATGCATTATGTCTAAAAATGCCTGTAATATTGTATTCATGTGAGTTTAACTAGAATCAGTTGTTTTTGTAAGGTTTGCAAATACAAAATATGGGTTTTTCTCACTATGACAGTACACTGTCACACTCAATCTGACAGTTATTTAAACATAACTCCTAAACCACAAATGCAAAATGGCAAATAATGCCTGGAGAAATGTATCTTTGTACGTTTTACTAGAAAAAATATATTTTGTAAGGTTTGCAAAGACACAAGTTAGTTGTTTTACTCAACATGACAGTATAACTGTCATACTAAATCCATCCATCCATCCATTTTCTTCCGCTTATCCGAGGTCGGGTTGCGGGGGTAGCAGCCTAAGCAGAGAAGCCCAGACTTCCCTCTCCCCAGCCACTTTTTCCAGCTCTTCTTGGGGGATCCCGAGGCGTTCCCTGGCCAGCCGGGAGACATAGTCTTCCAAATGTGTCCTGGGTCTTCCCCATGGCCTCCTGCCGGTCGGACTTGCCCTAAACACCTCCCTAGGGAGGCGTTCGGGTGGCATCCTGAGCAGATGCCCGAACCACCTCATCTGGCTTCTCTCAATATGGAGGAGCAGCAGGTTTACTCTGAGTTCCTCCCAGATGACAGAGCTTCTCACCCTATCTCTAGGGAGAGACCCGCCACCCGGCGGAGGAAACTCATTTCGGCCGCTTGTACCCGTGATCTTGTCCTTTCGGTCATAACCCAAAGCTCATGACCATAGGTGACGATGGGAACGTAGATCGACCGGTAAATTGAGAGCTTTTCCTTCTGGCTCAGCTCCTTCTTCACCACAACGGATCGGTATAGCGTCCTCATTACTGAAGACGCCGCACCGATCCGCCTGTGGATCTTACGATCCACTGTTCCCTCACTCGTGAACAAGACTCCTAGGTACTTGAACTCCTCCACTTTGGGCAATATCTCCTCCCCAACCCGTAGATGGCACTCCACCCTTTCCCGGGCGAGGTGCTGAGTCTCATCCCAGTCGCTTCACACTCGGCTGCGAACCGATCCAATGAGAGCTGAAGATCCTGGCCAGTTAAAGCCATCAGGACCACATTATCTGCAAAAAGCAGAGACCTAATCCTGCAGCCACCAAACCGGATCCCCTCAACACCATGACTGCGCCTAGAAATTCTGTCCATAAAAGTTATGAACAGAATCGGTGACAAAGGGCAGCCTTGGCGGAGTCCAACCCTCACTGGAAAGTGGGGTCCGACTTACTGCCGGCAATGCGGACCAAGCTCTGACACTGATCATAAAGGGAGCGACGCGCCACAATCAGACAGTCCGAAACCCCATACTCTCTGAGCACTCCCCACAGGACTTCCCGGGATACGGTCGAATGCCTTCTCCAAGTCCACAAAGCACATGTAGACTGGTTAGGCAAACTCCCATGCACACTCAAGGACCCTGCCGAGACTATAGATCTGGTCTAGAGTTCCAAGACCAGGACAAAAACCACACTGTTCATCCTGGATCCGAGGTTCGACTATCCGGCGTAGCCTCCTCTCCAGTACACATGAATAGACCTTACCGGGAAGGCTGAGGAGTGTGATCCACGATAGTTGGAACACACGCTCCGGTTCCCCTTTCTAAAGAGAGGAACCACCACCCCAGGTCTCCCAATCCAGAGGTACCGCCCTCAATGTCCACGCGATGTTGCAGAGTCTTGTCAACCAAGACAGCCCCACAGCATCCAGAGCCTTAAGGATCTCATCCACCCTCGGGGCCTTGCCACCGAGGAGCTTTTTAACTACCTCAGCAACTTCAGCCCCAGAAATAGGAGAACCCACCACAGATTCCCCAGGCACTGCTTAATCATAGGAAGACATGTTGGTGGGATTGAGGAGGTCTTCGAAGTATTCCCTCCACCAATATACAACAGCCGCAGTAGAGGTCAGCAGCACACCATACACAGTGTTGACAGTGCACTGCTCCCCCCCCCCCCCCCCCCCCCCCCCCAGATAGGCTCTTTCTTCAGTTTGACGGCTTCCCTCACTGCTGGTGTCCACCAGCGAGTTCTAGGATTACCGCCACGACATGCACCAAACACCTTGAGGCCACAGCTCCAATCAGCCGCCTCGACAAGAGAGGCACGGAAAATGGTCCAGCACCTCCCTCGTGACATGTTCAAAGTTCTTCCGGAGGTGGGAATTGAAACTCTCTCTGACAGGAGACTCTGCTAGGCGTTCCCAGCAGACCCTCACAATGCATTTGGGCCTGCCAGGTCTGTCCGGCATCCTCCCCCACCATCGGAGCCAGCTCACCACCAGGTGGTGATCGGTAGAAAGCTCTGCCCCTCTCGTCACCCGAGTGTCCAAAACATGAGGCCACAAATCCGATGACACAACTACAAAGTCATTCATGGAACTGCGGCCGAGAGTGTCCTGGTGCCAAGTGCACATATGGACACCCTTATGTTTGAACATTGTGTTTGTTATGGACAATCCGTGATGAGTACAAAAGTCCAATAACAAAGCACCACTTGGGTTCAGATCCGGGTGGCCATTTTTCCCAATCACGCCTCTCCAGGTTTCACTGTCGTTGCCAACATGAGCGTTGAAGCCCCCCAGCAGAACAAGGGAATCACCCGAGGGAGCACTCTCCAGTACTCCCTCAAGGGAATCCAAAGAAGTGGGTACTCTGAGCTGCTGTCTGGTGCGTAAACTCAAACAACAGTCAGGACCCGTCCCCCAACCCGAAGGCGGAGGGAAGCTACCATCTCGTCTACTGTGTTAAAGTCCAACGTGCAGGCTTTGAGCCGGGGGGGCAACAAGAATTGCCACCTCAGCCTGTCGCCTCTCATTGCTTGCAATGCCAGAGTGGAAGAGAGTCCGGCCCCAGAGAGAACAGGTTCCAGAGCCCTTGCCTTGCGTAGAAGTGAGTCCAACTATATCTAGCCGGAACTTCTCCTTCCCTCCCAGCGAGTTGACATTCCACGTCTCAAGAGTTAGCTTATGTCGCCGATGATTGGACCGCCAAGTGCCCTGCCTTCGGCTGCTGCCCAGCTCACACTGCACCCGACCTCCATGACCCAGCCCATGAGTGGTGAGCCCATTGGAGGGGGGACCCACATTGCCTCTTCGAGCTGAGCCTGAGTCCCATGGGGACAGGCCCGGCCACCAGGCGCTCACCATCGTGCCCCACCTCTGGGCCTGGCTCCAGAGGGGAGCCCCGGTGACCCGCGTCCGGGCGAGGAAAAATGTAGGTCCTCGATTTGTACTTCTCATAAAGGTCTTTGAGCTGCTTTTTGTCTGATCCCTCACCTAGGACCTATTTGTCTGGGAGACCCTACCAAGGGGCATAGAAGCCCAAGTACCGATGGATGGACGAGCGATAACCTGCTGCCACCTGGCCGCCGCAGCTAAATCCATCCTACTGGTGTGTTTTGATAACAAGGTAATTCCCGTGCAATCAGAGTCACTTCTAACTTTAAATATGTGGAGCCACTCCCAATTTGTCTTGGTCAGAATGAATCAGGCAAAGAATGTTTTCTACAATATGTGCCAGTGAAAAACACCATCGAGTCACTGTTATCATTAAAGTCTGTGAGGGAGCAAATACAGCAAGTAAAAACTAGAATGCAACCTGATAATGTTATTCAGGATTTGTGGGATGGCACAAATATTAAAAACAACATGCTGCTCAAACACAGGACCTCCTCCTTAGGCATAATTCTTTATCAAGATTCCTTTGAAGTGGCAAATCCACTAGGGTCTGGAAGGAAAAAAGCACAAGATTGTCAACAAGCTGTCCCACCACTCTGGTCGCTTTGGTGTAGAACACATTAAAGCCTTCTACAGAAAGCTAGGAGTATCCAACAATGATTTCAAATTAGAAATTGTCACAGCTGATGAGGTGCTTAAAAAATTGAGCGCGCTCCACCCAAACAAGGCCACCGGCCTTGATAATATTCCCTTCAGATTCCCCAGGGACTCTTCCTCTATCATTGCCCAATCATCACGCACATAATAAACCTCTCAATTTCACACGGCCAAGTACAAAAAGATTTTAAGATAGCAAGAGTAACTCCCCTCTTTGAAAAAGGAAGCAAATTGGAACTTGGCAACTACCGACCTGTTTCTATTCTCAGTTCCATTTTGAAAGTAATGGAAAAAATAGTTTATGAACAGGTCGATAGTTGCCTTGCCACTAATAAACTCATATACAAATTCCAATCCGGCTTCAGAACTAACCACTCCACTGACACATGCCTTCTCTATCTGACCGACCACATCAAACATGAGGTGGACGCGGGCAAATACTGCGGCATGGTCATGCTGGACCTTCAGAAGGCATTTGACACCGTTCACCACTCTATACTGTTGGATAAGCTCAGAGCAATCGGATTTAACAAAACCTCATCGAGCTGGATGCAATCTTAGAGAACAGGTGGTAGAGGTGAACGGCACCGTGTCCCCCCTCTCTCAGTGAGCTGTGGAGTCCTTCAAGGCAGTATATTGGGGGGCCTTTACTGTTCCTAATATACATAAACGACTTGTCATCGGCATGCGACTGTGAATTGTTCTTGTTTGCGGATGACTCGGCCTTGCTGGTATCAGACAGGGACAAGTCACAGGTGGAGAAAATCCTGAGTGCTGAACTCTGTAGAACTTGCACCTGGCTCGCTGACAACAAGCTATCCATACACTTGGGGAAAACGGAATCCACCCTGTTTGGGTCCCACATCAACCTTAAGAAAGTCAATGACTTCACTATAAAAGTGGGTGTCATTGTTATCACCAGGAAGGATGAGGTCACTTACCTAGGTTCCATTCTAGAGGCTAATCTTTCCTGCGATAAAATGGCAACCAAGGTAATCAAAAAGGTCAACCAACGAATGAGATTTCTCTATAGAATCTCCTCTCTGGTCAACAAAAGCACCATGAGGATTCTGGCGGGAACTCTCGTCAACCCTTTTTGGATTACGCATGCACCTCCTGGTACCCTAGCACCTCCAAAACCCTCAAATCTAAACTCCAAACATCCCAGAACAAGCCAGTCAGATTAATTCTAGACCTCCACCCCAGATCCCACCTCACTCCTACCCACTTCTCCAAAGTGGGCTGGCTCAGGGTGGAGGACAGAGTAAAACAACTTGCACTGAGCCTAGTCTATAAAATCCGCAACACCTCCCTGATACCAAAGTACATGTCAAACTACTTCCTTAACGTAAATGACCGCCATAACCACAACACCAGGGGGAGCTCCACTAACCACGTTAAACCCAGATTCCGATCTAACAAAGGTCTTAACTCATTCTCTTTCTATGCCACATCAATGTGGAATGCGCTCCCAACAGGTATAAAAGAAAGGGCATCTCTAACCTCCTTCAAAACTGCAATAAAAGTACACCTCCAGGCAGCTACAACCCTAAACTAACACCCTCCCCGGATTGTTAATAATCAAATGTAAACAATCAAATGCAGATACTTTTTCTTATGCCTTCTGATCTCTCTCTCTCTCTCTCTCTCTGTCTCTCTCTCTCTCTCTCTCTCTCTCTCTCTCTCTCTCTCTCTCTTCTCTCCTCTCTCTCTCTCTCTCTTCTCTCTCTCGCTCTCTCTCTCTCTCTCTCTCTCTCTTCTCTCTCTCTCTCTCTCTCTCTCTCTCTCTCTCTCTCTCTCTCTCTCTCTCTCTCTCTCTCTCTCTCTCTCTCTCTCTCTCTCTCTCTCTCTTCCTCTCTCTCTCTCTCTCTCTATGTCCACTACCTGCTGTACATATCCTACCAAGTCAGACCTACACTGTACCAAAATCCATTTCTCTGTTCTCAATTGTTGATGACTGATGATAACATCAGTGGTTAGAGTGTCCGCCCTGAGATCGGTAGGTTGTGAGTTCAAACCCAGGCCGAGTCACACCAAAGACTATAAAAATGGGATCCGTTACCTCCCTGCTTGGCACTCAGCATCAAGGTTTGGAATTGGGGGTTAAATCACCAAAAATGATTCCCGGGCGCGGCACCGCTGCTGCCCACTGCTCCCCTCACCTCCCAGGGGGTGATAGGGGATGGGTCAAATGCAGAGGACAAATTTCACCACATCTAGTGTGTGTGTGACAATCATTGGTACTTTAACTTTAACTTAACTTAACCAAACCTAACACCCCCTCCCCCTCCACCGGATTGTTCCATCCATCCATCCATCCATCTTCTTCCGCTTATCCGAGGTCGGGTCGCGGGGGCAGCAGCCTAAGCAGGGAAACCCAGACTTCCCTCTCCCCAGCCACTCCGTCCAGCTCTTCCCGGGGGATCCCGAGGTGTTCCCAGGCCAGACGAGAGACATCGTCTTCCCAACGTGTCCTGGGTGTTCCCCGTGGCCTCCTACCGGTCGGACGTGCCCTCAACACCTCCCTAGGGAGGCGTTCGGGTGGCACCCTGACCAGATGCCCGAACCACCTCATCTGGCTCCTCTCGATGTGGAGGAGCAGCGGCTTTACTTTGAGCTCCTCCCGGATGGCAGAACTTCTCACCCTATCTCTAAGGGAGAGCCCCGCCACCCGGCGGAGGAAACTCATTTCGGCCGCTTGTACCCGTGATCTTGTCCTTTCGGTCATAACCGAAAGCTCATGACCATAGGTGAGGATGGGAACACAGATCGACCGGTAAATTGAGAGCTTTGCCTTCCGGCTAAGCTCCTTCTTCACCACAACAGATCGATACAGCGTCCGCATTACTGAAGAAGCCGCACCGATCCGCCTGTGGATCTCACGATCCACTCTTCCCTCACTCGTGAACAAGACTCCGAGGTACTTGAACTCCTCCACTTGGGGAAGGATGTCCTCCGCAACCCGGAGATGGCACTCCACCATTTTCCGGGCGAGAACCATGGACTCGGACTTGGAGGTGCTGATTCTCATCCCAGTCGCTTCACACTCAGCTGCGAACCGATCCAGTGAGAGCTGAAGATCCTGGCCAGATGAAGCCATCAGGACCACATCATCTGCAAAAAGCAGAGACCTAATCCTGCAGCCACCAAACCAGATCCCCTCAACGCCTTGACTGCGCCTAGAAATTCTGTCCATAAAAGTTATGAACAGAATGGGTGACAAAGGGCAGCCTTGGCGGAGTCCAACCCTCACTGGAAACGTGTCCGACTTACTGCCGGCAATGCGGACCAAAGTCTGGCACTGATCATACAGGGAGCGGACCGCCACAATCAGACAGTCCGATACCTCATACTCTCTGAGCACTCCCCACAGGACTTCCCGAGGGACACGGTCGAATGCCTTCTCCAAGTCCACAAAACACATGTAGACTGGTTGGGCAAACTCCCATGCACCCTCAAGGACCCTAACGAGAGTATAGAGCTGATCCACAGTTCCAAGACCAGGACGAAAACCACACTGTTCCTCCTGAATCCGAGGTTCGACTATCCGGCGTAGCCTCCTCTCCAGCACACCTGAATAGACCTTACCGGAAGGCGGAGGAGTGTGATCCCACGATAGTTAGAACACACCCTCCGGTTCCCCTTCTTAAAGAGGCCAAGGCCAAGCGGTGTGCGGCTTCGGCGGTCACGGAGGCAAAAACTCGGACATGGGAGGAGTTCGGGGAAGCCATGGAAAACGACTTCCGGACGGCTTCGAAGCAATTCTGGACCACCATCCGCCGCCTCAGGAAGGGGAAGCAGTGCACTATCAACACTGTGTATGGTGGATGGTGTTCTGACCTCGACTGCGGATGTTGTGGATCGGTGGAGGGAATACTTCGAAGACCTCCTCAATCCCACCAACACGTCTTCTTATGAGGAAGCAGTGCCTGGGGAATCTGTGGTGGGCTCTCCTACTTCTGGGGCTGAGGTTGCTGAGGTAGTTAAAAAGCTCCTCGGTGGCAAGGCCCCGGGGGTGGATGAGATCCGCCCGGAGTTCCTTAAGGCTCTGGATGCTGTGGGGCTGTCTTGGTTGACAAGACTCTGCAGCATTGCGTGGACATCGGGGGCGGTACCTCTGGATTGGCGGACCGGGGTGGTGGTTCCTCTCTTTAAGACCCTGGATTGTAAATAATGTAAATAATTCAATGTGATTATCTTGTGTGATGACTGTATTATGATAATAGTATATATCTGGTAGTGTATATCTGTATCATGAATCAATTTAAGTGGACCCTGACTTAAACTAGTTGAACAACTTATTCGGGTGTTACCATTTGGTGGTCAATTGTACGGAATATGTACTTCACTGTGCAACTTACTAATAAAAGTCTCAATCAATCAATCAATCAAAGTCCGGCCTTCATGCCAAGAGCGAAAAAAATCTCTAATGTGAGTGACTTCATTAGATACTTTGCTCCCCGGGAAATAGTAGCAACAGGACTACTGCAATTTAACGACAAGCCTCAAAATTTCAGAGCTTGGAAACGCTCCTTTAAAAATGCAATAAATGGATTGGATTTATCAACAAGTGAGGAGATGGACTTGATGTTAAAGTGGCTGGGCAAAGAATCCTCTGAACACGTACAACAAATTAGAGCCATACACATTAACAACCCAACCAAAGGTCTCAATATGATGTGGGACAGGCTTGAGCAATGTTATGGCTCAGCTGAAGTGATTGAGGATACACTCTTCAAAATAATTGATATGTTCCCACAAATCACATCCAAAGACTACACAAACTAAGGAAGTTTAGTGACCTGCTCATGGAAATGCAGAGTGCTAAAGCTGAAGGAGACCTTCCTGGTCTTGCGTTTATGGATACCGCAAGAGGATTAAATCCAATTGTGCAGAAACTTCCCTTCAATTTGCAAGAAAGGTGGACCACAGTAGGAGCTAAATACAAATGCACACAACGTGGCCCTTCCCACCATTCAATGTTTTTGTAGACTTTGTAACGCAAGAAGATAACAAGAAATGACCCATGCTTTAACTTTACATCGTTCCCTGACGTAACCAAACTCGACAAACTGCCTTGGAGAGCTTATAAACAAAAAGAAATTTCAGTGCACAAAACTCTAAAATTAGTCTTGTTAAAGTGTACCCAGCAGGCCATCCTGAACAAGCAGTAAGGCTCCATGCCATCCATGATGAACAAAGTAACAGGTTGTTAGTATGTCCTGAGTTTTTTTGAATTGTTCAATGACCGTGACCCTAGTTCCCCTTACTCACTAAGGACTTGTGCTGGTACTAAAAAAGCAATGGGCAGGAGAGCTACAGGATATGTAGTGGCAGCCTTGATGGTTCAGTCCACATCCCATTGCCTAGCCTCATTGAATGTATAATATCCCAAACGATAGAGATGCAATTCCCACACCCAGTGCAGCTATGCAACACAGTCACCTAAAGTCAGTAGCTCACCTTATCCCTGACCTGGACTCTAATGCCCCTATACTCATGCTTCTCGGACGGGATGTTATTAGAGTTCACAAAGTCCATAAACAGATAAGTGGCCCCTAACAACGCACCCTAATGCACAAAAAAATTGGACCTCGGGTGGGTCATAGTAGGAAACGGGGTGTTTAGGTGATGTCCACAAAACTCTCGCTGTGAAGACGCTGTTCACAAATACAACTGAGAAGGGGCGTCCTACAATGTTTGAGCCATGCCCCAATGTATTTAATGTAATAGCGAGACATTGTGAGATACAAGTTCCATTCAGCTTCAGCACTCAACTTGTGGATAGCGCTTGTGAACCTGATCATTTAGGATGTAATGTGTTCAAACAAACCAGACATGACAATTACATCGCACCCTCCATTCAGCACAAAAACTTCTTGAAAATAATGGAAGAAGGACTACAAAAGGACACAGACAAGAGCTGGACAGCTCCATTACAATTCAAGTCGCCACGTCAAAAACTCCCTAACAACAGAATTTCACCATTTAATTACAGTAACCTACTGGCAGCTAATGGTAAAACTGTTTTTAAAAACTGCTATGCAGTTGGAATACATTTGCATAGCAGTTTTTAAAAACAGTTTTATACTGGAACCATTAGCTGCCAGTAGGTTACTGTAATTAAATGGTGACATTTTTACAGTGTGAGATAATGCGAAAAAAGCAATAAAAAAAATGATTCAAACACAAGTCCTAAACCAAACATGCAAAATGTCTAAAAATGCCTGTATTATTGAATCTATGTGAGTTTCACTAGAATCAGTTGTTTTTGTAAGGTTTGCAAATACAAAAATTAGGTTTTACACATAATGACAGTATAACTGCCACACTCAATATGAAACCTACTTGAAAAATGTCTAATAATGAATTAAGAAATGTATCTTTGTGAGTTTTACTAGAAAAATTTATTTTGTAAGGTTTGCAAACAATTTTTTTTTTTTTTACTCAATATGACAGTATAACTGCCACGCCTCAATATGCAAGTTATTTAAACATAACTCCTAAACTACACATGAAAAATGGCTAATAATGCCTCAGATAATGCTTTCTTGTGAGTTTTACTTGAAACATATGCTTTTTTAAGACTTGCAAACACAAAAAGTAGTTTTTACCTCAATATGACAATAATGTTCTTAGAATCCTGAGATAATGCAAAAAAGCAATTAAAAAGGTATTCAATCATAATTCCTAAACCAAACATGCAAAATGTCTAAAAAATATTTTTGTGAGTTTTACTAGAAAACATTTTCTTTTGTAAGGTTTGCAAAGACCCCAAATTAATTGTTTTTACTCAATATGACAGTATACTGTCACACTCAATATGACAATTATTAACCATAACTAGTAAACCCACACATGAAAAATGGCTAATAATGCCTGAAATAATGCATCATTGGGAGTTTTACTCTAAACATATGCTTTTTTAAGGCTTGCAAAAACAAAAAGTAGTTTTTTACTCAATATGACAGTAATGTTCTTGGAATCCTGAGATAATGCGAAAAAAGCAATAAAAATGTAATCAAACATAAACAAACACATGCAAAATGGCTAATAAAGCCTAGAGACATGTATCTTTGTTAGTTTTACTAGAAAACGTATCTTTTGTAAGGTTTGCAAAAGACACAAGTTAGTTTTTTCAATTTAATACTACAGTATAACTGTCATACCTAAATATGAAAGTTACTTGAACATAACTCCAAAACCAAACATGCAATCTGTCTAAAAATGCCTGAAAATGCATCCTTGTGAGTTTTACTCGAAACATATGCTTTTTTGAGGCTTGCAAACACAAAAAGTAGTTTTTTTTACTTAATATGACAGTAATGTTTTTAAAATCCTGAGACAATGCGAAAAAAGCAATAAAAACGTATTCCAACATAATTCCTAAACCAACCATGCAAAATTCCTAATAATGCGTGAAAATTGTATCTTTGTGAGTTTTACAAGAAAAAACATATTTTGTAAGGTTTGCAAAGACACAAGTTAGTTTTTTTTTACTCAATATGACAGTATAGCTGTCATACTATATATGAAGGTTATATGAACATAATTTCAAAACCAAATATGCATATTGTCTAAAAATGCCTGTAATATTGTATCTATGTGAGTTTTACTAGAATCAGGTTTTTTTTGTAAGGTTTGCAAATACAAAAATTAGGTTTTACTCACTATGACAGTATACTGCCACACTCAATATGACAGTTTTTTAAACATAACTCCTAAACAACACATAAGAAATTGCTAAAAATGCCTGGAGAAATGTATCTTTGTTAGTTTTTTACTAAGATAATGATCTTTTGTACGGTTTGCAAAGACACAAGTTAGTTGTTTTAACTCAATATGACTACATATGAAAGTTATATAAACATTACTCCAAAATTTAAACATGCAATATGTCTAAAAATGCCTGTAATATTGAATCTATGTGAGTTTTACCAGAATCAGGTATTTTGGTAAGGTTTACAAATACAAAAATTAGGTGTTTCTTATAATGACAGTATTACTGCCACTTCAATATGACGTTATTTATACATAAATCTTAAACCACACATGTAAAATGGCTAATATTGCCTGGAGAAATGTATCTTTGTGAGTTTTACTAAAAAAAATATATTTTGTAAGGTTTGTAAAGACACAAGTTAGTTTTTTTTTTACTCAATATGACAGTATAACTGTCATACTAAATATAAAAGTTATATAAACATAACTCCAAAAGCAACCATGCATTATGTCCTAAAAATGCCTGTGATATTGTATTCATGTGAGTTTAACTAGAATCAGTTGTTTTTGTAGGTTTGCAAATACAAAATATGGGTTTTTCTCACTATGACAGTACACTGTCACACTCAATCTGACAGTTATTTAAACATGACTCCTAAACCACACATGCAAAATGGCTAATAATGCCTGGAGAAATGTATCTTTGTACGTTCTACTAGAAAAATATATTTTGTAAGGTTTGCAAAGACACAAGTTAGTTGTTTTACCTCAACATGACAGTATAACTGTCATACTAAATCCATCCATCCATCCATTTTCTTCCGCTTATCCGAGGTCGGGTTGCGGGTGTAGCAGCCTAAGCAGAGAAGCCCAGACTTCCCTCTCCCCAGCCACTTTGTCCAGCTCTTCTCGGGGGATCCCGAGGCGTTCCCAGGCCAGCCGGGGAGACATAGTCTTCCAAATGTGTCCTGGGTCTTCCCCATGGCCTCCTGCCGGTCGGACTTGCCCTAAACACCTCCCTAGGAGGCGTTCGGGTGGCATCCTGATCAGATGCCCGAACCACCCTCATCTGGCTTCTCTCAATATGGAGGAGCAGCAGGGTCTTACTCTGAGTTCCTCCCAGATGACAGAGCTTCTCACCCTATCTCTAGGGAGAGACCCGCCACCCGGCGGAGGAAACTCATTTCGGCCGCTTGTACCCGTGATCTTGTCCTTTCGGTCATAACCGAACGTAGATCGACCGGTAAATTGAGAGCTTTTCCTTCTGGCTCAGCTCCTTCTTTACCACAACGGATCGGTATAGCGTCCTCATTACTGAAGACACCGCAACCGATCCGCCTGTGGATCTTACGATCCACTGTTCCCTCACTCGTGAACAAGACTCCTAGGTACTTGAACTCCTCCACTTTGGGCAAGATCTCCTCCCCAACCCGTAGATGGCACTCCACCCTTTCCCGGGCGAGGTGCTGAGTCTCATCCCAGTCGCTTCACACTCGGCTGCAAACCTGCTGATTGGAGCTGTGGCCGCAAGGTGTTTGGTGCTTGTCGTGGCGGTAATCCTAGAATTCGCTGGTGGCCACCAGCAGTGAGGGATGCCGTCAAGCTGAAGAAAGAGCCTATCGGGTCCTTTTGGCTCATGGGACTCCAGAGGCAGCGGGCATACCGACAGGCCAAGCAGGTGTGAAGTATATATATATTTTTTTTATAGTCCACCACAGTGCTTGGGGAATCTGTGGTGGACTCTCCTATTTCTGGGGCTTTAGGTTGCCTAGGTAGTTAAAAAGCTCCTCTGTGGCAAGGCCCCGGTGGTGGATGAGTTCCTTAAGGCTCTGGATACTGTGGGGCTGTCTTGGTTGACAAGACTATGCAACATCGCGTGAACATTGGGGGCGGTACCTCTGGATTGGCACACCGGGGTGGTGGTTCCTCTCTTTAAGAAGGGGAACCGGAGGGTGTGTTCCAACTATCGTGAAACACACTCCTCAGCCTTCCCGGTAAGGTCTATTCATGTGTACTGGAGAGGAGGAAACTCGGATCCAGGACGAACAGTGTGGTTTTCGTCCTGGTCGTGGAACGGTAGACCAGGTCTATACTCTCGGCAGGGTCCTTGAGTGTGAAGCGACTGGGATGAGAATCAGCACCTCCAAGTCCAAGTCCATGGTTCTCGCGCAGGAAAGGGTCGAGTGCCATCTCCAGGTTGGGGAGGAGATCTTGCCCCAAGTGGAGGAGTTCAATTACCTAGGAGTCTTGTTCACGAGTGAGGATAGAGTGGATCGAGAGATTCTTCAGTATTGAGGACGCTATATCAATCTGTTGTGGTGAAGAAGGAGCTGAGCCAGAAGGAAAAGCTCTCAATTTACCGTCGATCTACGTTCCCAGCTTTGGGTTATGACCGAAAGGACAAGCGGCCGAAATGTGTTTCCTCTGCCGGGTGGTGGGTCTCTCCCTTAGAGACAGGGTGAGAAGCTCTGTCATCCGGGAGGAACTCAAAGTAAAGCCGCTTGCTCCTCCACATTGAGAGGAGCCATGAGGTGGTTCGGGCATCTGCTCAGGATGCCACCCGAACGCCTCTAGGGAGGTGTGGCAGGAGGCCACGGGGAAGACCTAGGACACATTGGAAAGACTATGTCCCCGGCTGGCCTGGGAACGCCTCAGAATACCCCGAGAAGAGCTGGACGAAGTGGCTGGGGAGAGGGAAGTCTGGGATGTTCTGCTCAGGCTGCTGCCTGACCTCGGATAAGCGGAAGAAAATGGATGGATTTAGAATGACAGTTATACTGTCAGATTGAGTACAAAAACTAACTAAACCTTACACAATATAATGTTTCTAGTAAAACTCACAAAGAACATATCTCCAGGCATTATTAGCCATTTTGCATGTGTGGTTTAGGAGTTAGGTTTAAATAAATAACTGTCAGATTGAGTGTGACAGTAAACTGTCATAGTGAGTAAAACCCTTATTTTGTATTTGCAAACCTTACAAAAACAACTAAATCTAGTTAAACTCACACAGATACAATATTACAGACATTTTTAGACATAATGCATGTTTGGTTTTAGAGTAATGTTTATATAACTTTCATATTTAGTATGACAGCTGTACTGTCATATTGAATAAAAAAAACAACTAACTTGTGTCTTTGCAAACCTTACAAAATACCATTTTTCTAGTAAAACTAACTAGATACATGCTCCAGGCATTATTAGCCATTTTGCATGTGTTGTTTGAGTTATGTTTAAAAAACTGTCATATTGAGTGTGACAGTATACTGTCATAAAACCCAATTTTTGTATTTGCAACCCTGATTCTAGTAAAACTCACATATATACAATATTACAGGCAGTTTTGGACATAATGCATGTTTGGTTTTGGAGTTATGTTTATATAACTTTCATATATAGTATGACAGCTAAACTGTTATATTGAGTAAAAAAAACTAACTTGTGTTTGTCATAAAACCCCATTTTTGTATTAGCAAACCATACAACTGATTCAAATAAAACTCACATGGATTCAATATTACAGGCATTTTCGACATTTTGCATGTTTGGTTTAGGAATTATGTTGTAATACATTTGTATTGCTTTTTTCACATTATCTCAGGATTTTTAGAACATTACTGTCATATTGAGTAACAAAATAATTTTTGTTTTTGCAAGCCTTAAAAAAAGCATATGTGTCCAGTAAAACTCCCAAAGATGCATTATTTCAGGCATTATTAGCCATTTTTCAGGTGTGGTTTAGGAGTTATGTTTAAATAACTGTCATATTGAGTGTGGCGTTATACTGTCATAGTGAGTTAAAAAAAACTAACTTGTGTCTTTGCAAACCTTACAAAAGAAAATGTTTCTAGCAACACTCACAAAGATAATTTTTTTCACGCTATTAGACATGTTTCATGTGTATTTAGGAGTTATAATTAAATAACTTTCATATTGAGTGTTAAAGTTATAATGTCATTATGTGTAAAACCTAATTTTTGTATTTGCAAACCTTACAAAAACAATTGATTCTAGTAAAACTTATATAGATTCAATATTGCAGGCATTTTTAGACAATTTACATGTTTGGTTTAAAAGTTGTGTTTGAATACATTTGTATTGCTTTTTTCGCATTATCTCAGGATTCTAAGATCATTACTTTCATATTGAGTAAAACACTACTTTTTGTTTTTGCAAACCTTACAAACTCACATGAATACATTATTATAAGCAATTTTAGACATGACACACGTTTGGTTTTGGAGTTATGTTTATATAACTTTTATATTTAGTATGACTGTTATACTGTCATATTGAATAAAAAAAAACTAGCTTGTGTCTTTGCAAACTACAAAATATCATTTTTCTAGTAAAACTAACAAAGATACATGTCTCCAGGCATTATTACCCATTTTGCATGGGTTGTTTAGGTTTTATGTTTAAATACATTTTTATTGCTTTTTTTGCATTATCTCAGGATTCTTAGATCATTACTTTCATATTGAGTAAAAAACGACTTTTTGTTTTTGCAAACCTTACAAACTCACATAAATACATTATTACAGGCATTTTTAGACATGACACACGTTTGGTTCTAGAGTTATGTTTATATAACTTTCATATTTAGTATGACTGTTATACTGTCTTATTGAATAAAAACAACTTGCTTGTGTCTTTGCAAACTTTAAAAGAGATCATTTTTCTAGTAAAACTAACAAAGATACATGTCTCCAGGCATTATTACCCATTTTGCATGGGTTGTTTAGGAATTATGTTTAAATACATTTTTATTGCTTTTTTCGCATTATCTCAGGATTTTAAGATCATTACTTTCATATTGAGTAAAAAACTACTTTTTGTTTTTGCAAACCTTACAAACTCACATTAATACATTATTACAGGCATTTTTAGACATGACACATGTTTGGTTTTGGAGTTATGTTTATATAACTTTCATATTTAGTATGACTGTTATACTGTCATATTGAATAAAAAACAACTAGCTTGTGTCTTTGCAAACTTTACAAAATATACATTTCCTAGTAAAATTAACAAAGATACATGTCTCCAGGCATTATTACCCATTTTGCATGGGTTGTTTAGGAATTATGTCTAAATACATTTTTATTGCTTTTTTCGCATTATCTCAGGATTTTAAGATCATTACTTTCATATTGAGTAAAAAACTACTTTTTGTTTTTGCAAACCTTACAAACTCACGTTAATACATTATTACAGGCATTTTTAGACATGACACATGTTTGGTTTTGGAGTTATGTTTATATAACTTTCATATTTAGTATGACTGTTATACTGTCATATTGAATAAAAAAACTAGCTTGTGTCTTTGCAAACTTTACAAAAGATCATTTTTCTAGTAAAACTAACAAAGACACATGTCTCCAGGCATTATCACCCATTTTGCATGGGTTGTTTAGGAATTATGTTTAAAGACATTTTTATTGCTTTTTTCGCATTATCTCAGGATTCTTAGATCATTACTTTCATATTGAGTAAAAAAACTACTTTTTGTTTTTGCAAACCTTACAAACTCACATATATACATTATTACAGGCATTTTTAGACATGACACATGTTTGGTTTTGGAGTTATGTTTATATAACTTTTATATTTAATATGACTGTTATACTGTCATATTTAATTTTAAAAAACTAGCTTGTGTCTTTGCAAACTTTACAAAAGATCATTTTTCTAGTAAAACTAACAAAGATACATGTCTCCAGGCAGTATTAGCCATTTTGCATGGGTTGTTTAGGAATTATGTTTAAATTCATTTTTATTGCTTTTTTCGCATTATCTCAGGATTCTAAGATCATTACTTTCATATTGAGTAAAAAACTACTTTTTGTTTTTGCAAACCTTACAAACTCACATAAATACATTATTACAGACATTTTTAGACATGACACATGTTTGGTTTTGGAGTTAGGTTTATACAACTTTTATATTTAGTATGACTGTTATACTGTCAGATTGAATAAAAAACACTAGCTTGTGTCTTTGCAAACTTTACAAAAGATCATTTTTCTAGTAAAACCAACAAAGATACATGTCTCCTGGCATTATTACCCATTTTGCATGGGTTGTTTAGGAATTATGTTTAAAGACATTTTTATTGCTTTTTTTGCATTATCTCAGGATTCTTAGATCATTACTTTCATATTGAGTAAAAAACTACTTTTTGTTTTTGCAAACCTTACAAACTCACATAAATACATTATTACAAGCATTTTTAGACATAACACATGTTTGGTTTTGGAGTTATGTTTATATAACTTTCATATTTAGTATGACTGTTATACTGTGTTATTGAATAAAAACAACTAGCTTGTGTCTTTGCAAACTTTACAAAATATACATTTCCTAGTAAAACTAACAAAGATACATGTCTCCAGGCAGTATTAGCAATTTTGCATGGGTTGTTTAGGAGTTATGTTTAAATACATTTTTATTGCCTTTTTCGCATTATCTCAGGATTCTAAGATCATCACTTTCATATTGAGTAAAAAACTACTTTTTGTTTTTGCAAACCTTACAAACTCTCATAAATACATTATTACAGACATTTTTAGACATGACACATGTTTGGTTTTGGAGTTATGTTTATATAACTTTCATATTTAGTATGACTGTCATACTGTCATATTGAATAAAAAAAAACTAGCTTGTGTCTTTGCAAACTTTACAAAAGATCATTTTTCTAGTAAAACTAACAAAGATACATGTCTCCAGGCATTATCACCCATTTTGCATGGGTTGTTTAGGAATTATGTTTAAAGACATTTTTATTGCTTTTTTCGCATTATCTCAGGATTCTTAGATCATTACTTTCATATTGAGTAAAAACTACTTTTTGTTTTTGCAAACCTTACAAACTCACATAAATACATTATTACAGGCATTTTTAGACATGACACATGTTTGGTTTTGGAGTTATGTTTATATAACTTTTATATTTAATATGACTGTTATACTGTCATATTTAATTTTAAAAAACTAGCTTGTGTCTTTGCAAACTTTACAAAAGATAATTTTTCTAGTAAAACTAACAAAGATACATGTCTCCATGCAGTATTAGCCATTTTGCATGGGTTGTTTTGGAATTATGTTTAAATTCATTTTTATTGCTTTTTTCGTATTATCTCAGGATTCTAAGATCATTACTTTCATATTGAGTAAAAAACTACTTTTTGTTTTTGCAAACCTTACAAACTCACATAAATACATTATTACAGGCATTTTTGACATAACACATGTTTGGTTTTGGAGTTATGTTTATATAACTTTTATATTTAATATGACTGTTATACTGTCATTTTGAATTAAAAAAAACTAGCTTGTGTCTTTGCAAACTTTACAAAAGTTTATTCTTCTAGTAAAACTAACAAAGATACATGTCTCCAGGCATTATTAGCCATTTTGCATGGGTTGTTTAGGAATTATGTTTAAATACATTTTTATTGCTTTTTTCGCATTATCTCAGGATTCTTAGATCATTACTTTCATATTGAGGAAAAAACTACTTTTTGTTTTTGCAAACCTTACAAACTCACATAAATACATTATTATAGGCAATTTTAGACATGACACACGTTTTGTTCTAGAGTTATGTTTATATAACTTTCATATTTAGTATGACTGTTATAATGTCTTATTGAATAAAAACAACTTGCTTGTGTCTTTGCAAACTTTAAAAAAGATCATTTTTCTAGTAAAACTAACAAAGATACATGTCTCCAGGCATTATTACCCATTTTGCATGGGTTGTTTAGAAATTATGTTTAAATACATTTTTATTGCTTTTTTCGCATTATCTCAGGATTTTAAGATCATTACTTTCATATTGAGTAAAAAACTACTTTTTGTTTTTGCAAACCTTACTAACTCACATTAATACATTATTACAGGCATTTTTAGACATGACACATGTTTGGTTTTGGAGTTATGTTTATATAACTTTCATATTTAGTATGACTGTTATACTGTCATATTGAATAAAAAAAATAGCTTGTGTCTTTGCAAACTTTACAAAAGATCATTTTTCTAGTAAAACTAACAAAGATACATGTCTCCAGGCATTATCACCCATTTTGCATGGGTTGTTTAGGAATTATGTTTAAAGACATTTTTATTGCTTTTTTCGCATTATCTCAGGATTCTTAGATCATTACTTTCATATTGAGTAAAAACTACTTTTTGTTTTTGCAAACCTTACAAACTCACATTAATACATTATTACAGGCATTTTTAGACATGACACATGTTTGGTTTTGGAGTTATGTTTATATAACTTTTATATTTAATATGACTGTTATACTGTCATCTTTAATTTTAAAAAACTAGCTTGTGTCTTTGCAAACTTTACAAAAGATCATTTTTCTAGTAAAACTAACAAAGATACATGTCTCCAGGCAGTATTAGCCATTTTGCATGGGTTGTTTAGGAATTATGTTTAAATTCATTTTTATTGCTTTTTTCGCATTATCTCAGGATTCTAAGATCATTACTTTCATATTGAGTAAAAAAATACTTTTTGTTTTTGCAAACCTTACAAACTCACATAAATACATTATTACAGACATTTATAGACATGACACATGTTTGGTTTTGGAGTTATGTTTATATAACTTTTATATTTAGTATGACTGTTATACTGTCATATAGAATAAAAAACACTAGCTTGTGTCTTTGCAAACTTTACAAAATATACATTTCCTAGTAAAACTAACAAAGATACATGTCTCCAGGCATTATTAACCATTTTGTCTGGGTTGTTTAGGAGTTATGTTTAAATACATTTTTATTGCTTTTTTAGCATTATCTCAGGATTCTAAGATCATTACTTTCATATTGAGTAAAAAACTACTTTTTGTTTTTGCAAACCTTACAAACTCTCATAAATACATTATTACAGACCTTTTTAGACATGACACATGTTTGGTTTTGGAGTTATGTTTATATAACTTTCATATTTAGTATGACTGTTATACTGTCATATTGAATAAAAAAAAACTAGCTTGTGTCTTTGCAAACTTTACAAAAGATCATTTTTCTAGTAAAACTAACAAAGATACATGTCTCCAGGCATTATCACCCATTTTGCATGGGTTGTTTAGGAATTATGTTTAAAGACATTTTTATTGCTTTTTTCGCATTATCTCAGGATTCTTAGAGCATTACTTTCATATTGAGTAAAAACTACTTTTTGTTTTTGCAAACCTTACAAACTCACATAAATACATTATTACAGGCGTTTTTAGACATGACACATGTTTGGTTTTGGAGTTATGTTTATATAACTTTTATATTTAATATGACTGTTATACTGTCATATTTAATTTTAAAAAACTAGCTTGTGTCTTTGCAAACTTTACAAAAGATCATTTTTCTAGTAAAACTAACAAAGATACATGTCTCCAGGCAGTATTAGCCATTTTGCATGGGTTGTTTAGGAATTATGTTTAAATTCATTTTTATTGCTTTTTTCGCATTATCTCAGGATTCTAAGATCATTACTTTCATATTGAGTAAAAAACTACTTTTTGTTTTTGCAAACCTTACAAACTCACATAAATACATTATTACAGACATTTTTAGACATGACACATGTTTGGTTTTGGAGTTATGTTTATATAACTTGCATATTTAGTATGACTGTTATACTGTCATATTGAATAAAAAACACTAGCTTATGTCTTTGCAAACTTTACAAAAGATCATTTTTCTAGTAAAACTAACAAAGATACATGTCTCCAGGCAGTATTAGCCATTTTGCATGGGTTGTTTAGGAATTATGTTTAAATTCATTTTTATTGCTTTTTTCGCATTATCTCAGGATTCTAAGATCATTACTTTCATATTGAGTAAAAAAATACTTTTTGTTTTTGCAAACCTTACAAACTCACATAAATACATTATTACAGACATTTATAGACATGACACATGTTTGGTTTTGGAGTTATGTTTATATAACTTTTATAATTAGTATGACTGTTATACTGTCATATTGAATAAAAAACACTAGCTTGTGTCTTTGCAAACTTTACAAAAGATAATTTTTCTAGTAAAACTAACAAAAATACATGTCTCCAGGCATTATTAGCCATTTTGCATGGGTTGTTTAGGAATTATGTTTAAATAAATTTTTATTGCTTTTTTCGCATTATCTCAGGATTTTAAGATCATTACTTTCATATTGAGTAAAAAACTACTTTTTGTTTTTGCAAACCTTACAAACTCACATTAATACAATATTACAGGCAATTTTAGACATGACACACGTTTGGTTCTGGAGTTATGTTTATATAACTTTCATATTTAGTATGACTGTTATACTGTCTTATTGAATAAAAACAACTAGCTTGTGTCCTTGCAAACTTTACAAAATATACATTTCCTAGTAAAACTAACAAAGATACATGTCTCCAGGCATTATTAACCATTTTGCCTGGGTTTTTTAGGAGTTATGTTTAAATACATTTTTATTGCTTTTTTCGCATTATCTCAGGATTCTAAGATCATTACTTTCATATTGAGTAAAAAACTACTTTTAATTTTTGCAAACCTTACAAACTCTCATAAATACATTATTACAGACATTTTTAGACATGACACATGTTTGGTTTTGGAGTTATGTTTATATAACTTTCATATTTAGTATGACTGTTATACTGTCATATTGAATAAAAAACACTAGCTTGTGTCTTTGCAAACTTTACAAAAGATAATTTTTCTAGTAAAAACTAACAAAGATACATGTCTCCAGGCATTATTAGCCATTTTGCATGGGTTGTTTAGGAATTATGTTTAAATACATTTTTATTGCTTTTTTCGCATTATCTCAGGATTTAAGATCATGTACTTTCATATTGAGTAAAAAACTACTTTTTGTTTTTGCAAACCTTACAAACTCACGTTAATACATTCTTACAGGCATTTTCAGACATGACACATGTTTGGTTTTGGAGTTATGTTTATATAACTTTCATATTTAGTATGACTGTTATACTGTCATATTTAATTAAAAAAAAACTAGCTTGTGTCTTTGCAAACTTTACAAAAGATCATTTTTCTAGTAAAACTAACAAAGATACATGTCTCCAGGCAGTATTAGCCATTTTGCATGGGTTGTTTAGGAATTATGTTTAAATTCATTTTCATTGCTTTTTTCGCATTATCTCAGGATTCTAAGATCATTACTTTCATATTGAGTAAAAAACTACTTTTTGTTTTTGCAAACCTTACAAACTCACATAAATACATTATTACAGACATTTTTAGACATGACACATGTTTGGTTTTGGAGTTATGTTTATATAACTTTTATATTTAATATGACTGTTATACAGTCATATTTAATTTTAAAAAACTAGCTTGTGTCTTTGCAAACTTTACAAAAGATCATTTTTCTAGTAAAACTAACAAAGATACATGTCTCCAGGCATTATCACCCATTTTGCATGGGTTGTTTAGGAATTATGTTTAAAGACATTTTTATTGCTTTTTTCGCATTATCTCAGGATTCTTAGAGCATTACTTTCATATTGAGTAAAAACTACTTTTTGTTTTTGCAAACCTTACAAACTCACATAAATACATTATTACAGGCATTTTTAGACATGACACATGTTTGGTTTTGGAGTTATGTTTATATAACTTTTATATTTAATATGACTGTTATACTGTCATATTTAATTTTAAAAAACTAGCTTGTGTCTTTGCAAACTTTACAAAAGATCATTTTTCTAGTAAAACTAACAAAGATACATGTCTCCAGGCAGTATTAGCCATTTTGCATGGGTTGTTTAGGAATTATGTTTAAATTCATTTTTATTGCTTTTTTCACATTATCTCAGGATTCTAAGATCATTACTTTCATATTGAGTAAAAAACTACTTTTTGTTTTTGCAAACCTTACAAACTCACATAAATACATTATTACAGACATTTTTAGACATGACACATGTTTGGTTTTGGAGTTATGTTTATATAACTTGCATATTTAGTATGACTGTTATACTGTCATATTGAATAAAAAACACTAGCTTATGTCTTTGCAAACTTTACAAAAGATCATTTTTCTAGTAAAACTAACAAAGATACATGTCTCCAGGCAGTATTAGCCATTTTGCATGGGTTGTTTAGGAATTATGTTTAAATTCATTTTTATTGCTTTTTTCGCATTATCTCAGGATTCTAAGATCATTACTTTCATATTGAGTAAAAAAATACTTTTTGTTTTTGCAAACCTTACAAACTCACATAAATACATTATTACAGACATTTATAGACATGACACATGTTTGGTTTTGGAGTTATGTTTATATAACTTTTATAATTAGTATGACTGTTATACTGTCATATTGAATAAAAAACACTAGCTTGTGTCTTTGCAAACTTTACAAAAGAAATTTTTCTAGTAAAACTAACAAAAATACATGTCTCCAGGCATTATTAGCCATTTTGCATGGGTTGTTTAGGAATTATGTTTAAATAAATTTTTATTGCTTTTTTCGCATTATCTCAGGATTTTAAGATCATTACTTTCATATTGAGTAAAAAACTACTTTTTGTTTTTGCAAACCTTACAAACTCACATTAATACAATATTACAGGCAATTTTAGACATGACACACGTTTGGTTCTGGAGTTATGTTTATATAACTTTCATATTTAGTATGACTGTTATACTGTCTTATTGAATAAAAACAACTAGCTTGTGTCCTTGCAAACTTTACAAAATATACATTTCCTAGTAAAACTAACAAAGATACATGTCTCCAGGCATTATTAACCATTTTGCCTGGGTTTTTTAGGAGTTATGTTTAAATACATTTTTATTGCTTTTTTCGCATTATCTCAGGATTCTAAGATCATTACTTTCATATTGAGTAAAAAACTACTTTTAATTTTTGCAAACCTTACAAACTCTCATAAATACATTATTACAGACATTTTTAGACATGACACATGTTTGGTTTTGGAGTTATGTTTATATAACTTTCATATTTAGTATGACTGTTATACTGTCATATTTAATTAAAAAAAACTAGCTTGTGTCTTTGCAAACTTTACAAAAGATCATTTTTCTAGTAAAACTAACAAAGATACATGTCTCCAGGCAGTATTAGCCATTTTGCATGGGTTGTTTAGGAATTATGTTTAAATTCATTTTCATTGCTTTTTTCGCATTATCTCAGGATTCTAAGATCATTACTTTCATATTGAGTAAAAAACTACTTTTTGTTTTTGCAAACCTTACAAACTCACATAAATACATTATTACAGACATTTTTAGACATGACACATGTTTGGTTTTGGAGTTATGTTTATATAACTTTTATATTTAATATGACTGTTATACAGTCATATTTAATTTTAAAAAACTAGCTTGTGTCTTTGCAAACTTTACAAAGATCATTTTTCTAGTAAAACTAACAAAGATACATGTCTCCAGGCAGTATTAGCCATTTTGCATGGGTTGTTTAGGAATTATGTTTAAATTCATTTTTATTGCTTTTTTCGCATTATCTCAGGGTTCTAAGATCATTACTTTCATATTGAGTAAAAAACTACTTTTTGTTTTTGCAAACCTTACAAACTCACATTAATACAATATTACAGGCAATTTTAGACATGACACACGTTTGGTTCAGGATTTATGTTTATATAACTTTCATATTTAGTATGACTGTTATACAGTCATATTGAATAAAAAAAAACTAGCTTGTGTCTTTGCAAACTTTACAAAAGATCATTTTTCTAGTAAAACTAACAAAGATACATGTCTCCAGGCATTATCACCCATTTTGCATGGTTTTTTAGAAATTATGTTTAAAGACATTTTTATTGCTTTTTTCGCATTATCTCAGGATTCTTAGAGCATTACTTTCATATTGAGTAAAAACTCCTTTTTGTTTTTGCAAACCTTACAAACTCACATAAATACATTATTACAGGCATTTTTAGACATGACACATGTTTGGTTTTGGAGTTATGTTTATATAACTTTTATATTAATATGACTGTTATACTGTCATATTTAATTTTAAAAAACTAGCTTGTGTCTTTGCAAACTTTACAAAAGATAATTTTTCTAGTAAAACTAACAAAGATACATGTCTCCAGGCATTATTAGCCATTTTGCATGGGTTGTTTAGGAATTATGTTTAAATACATTTTTATTGCTTTTTTCGCATTATCTCAGGATTTTAAGATCATTACTTTCATATTGAGTAAAAAACTACTTTTTGTTTTTGCAAACCTTACAAACTCACGTTAATACATTCTTACAGGCATTTTCAGACATGACACATGTTTGGTTTTGGAGTTATGTTTATATAACTTTCATATTTAGTATGACTGTTATACTGTCATATTGAATAAAAAAAAACTAGCTTGTGTCTTTGCAAACTTTACAAAAGATCATTTTTCTAGTAAAACTAACAAAGATACATGTCTCAGGCATTATCACCCATTTTGCATGGGTTTTTAGAAATTATGTTTAAAGACATTTTTATTGCTTTTTTCGCATTATCTCAGGATTCTTAGAGCATTACTTTCATATTGAGTAAAAACTCCTTTTTGTTTTTGCAAACCTTACAAACTCACATAAATACATTATTACAGGCATTTTTAGACATGACACATGTTTGGTTTTGGAGTTATGTTTATATAACTTTTATATTTAATATGACTGTTATACTGTCATATTTAATTTTAAAAACTAGCTTGTGTCTTTGCAAACTTTACAAAAGATAATTTTTCTAGTAAAACTAACAAAGATACATGTCTCCAGGCATTATTAGCCATTTTGCATGGGTTGTTTAGGAATTATGTTTAAATACATTTTTATTGCTTTTTTCGCATTATCTCAGGATTTTAAGATCACTACTTTCATATTGAGTAAAAAACTACTTTTTGTTTTTGCAAACCTTACAAACTCACGTTAATACATTCTTACAGGCATTTTCAGACATGACACATGTTTGGTTTTGGAGTTATGTTTATATAACTTTCATATTTAGTATGACTGTTATACTGTCATATTTAATTAAAAAAAACTAGCTTGTGTCTTTGCAAACTTTACAAAAGATCATTTTTCTAGTAAAACTAACAAAGATACATGTCTCCAGGCAGTATTAGCCATTTTGCATGGGTTGTTTAGGAATTATGTTTAAATTCATTTTCATTGCTTTTTTCGCATTATCTCAGGATTCTAAGATCATTACTTTCATATTGAGTAAAAAACTACTTTTTGTTTTTGCAAACCTTACAAACTCACATAAATACATTATTACAGACATTTTTAGACATGACACATGTTTGGTTTTGGAGTTATGTTTATATAACTTTTATATTTAATATGACTGTTATACAGTCATATTTAATTTTAAAAAACTAGCTTGTGTCTTTGCAAACTTTACAAAAGATCATTTTTCTAGTAAAACTAACAAAGATACATGTCTCCAGGCAGTATTAGCCATTTTGCATGGGTTGTTTAGGAATTATGTTTAAATTCATTTATATTCCTTTTTTCGCATTATCTCAGGGTTCTAAGATCATTACTTTCATATTGAGTAAAAAACTACTTTTTGTTTTTGCAAACCTTACAAACTCACATTAATACAATATTACAGGCAATTTTAGACATGACACACGTTTGGTTCAGGATTTATGTTTATATAACTTTCATATTTAGTATGACTGTTATACTGTCATATTGAATAAAAAAAAACTAGCTTGTGTCTTTGCAAACTTTACAAAAGATCATTTTTCTAGTAAAACTAACAAAGATACATGTCTCCAGGCATTATCACCCATTTTGCATGGGTTTTTTAGAAATTATGTTTAAAGACATTTTTATTGCTTTTTTCGCATTATCTCAGGATTCTTAGAGCATTACTTTCATATTGAGTAAAAACTCCTTTTTGTTTTTGCAAACCTTACAAACTCACATAAATACATTATTACAGGCATTTTTAGACATGACACATGTTTGGTTTTGGAGTTATGTTTATATAACTTTTATATTTAATATGACTGTTATACTGTCATATTTAATTTTAAAAAACTAGCTTGTGTCTTTGCAAACTTTACAAAAGATCATTTTTCTAGTAAAACTAACAAAGATACAGGTCTCCAGGCATTATTAGCCATTTTGCATGGGTTGTTTAGGAATTATGTTTAAAATATATTTTTATTGCTTTTTTCGCATTATCTCAGGATTCTTAGATCATTACTTTCATATTGAGGAAAAAACTACTTTTTGTTTTTGCAAACCTTACAAACTCACATAAATACATTATTATAGGCAATTTTAGACATGACACACGTTTGGTTCTAGAGTTATGTTTATATAACTTTCATATTTAGTATGACTGTTATAATGTCTTATTGAATAAAAACAACTTGCTTGTGTCTTTTCAAACTTTACAAAATATACATTTCCTAGTAAAACTAACAAAGATACATGTCTCCAGGCATTATTACCCATTTTGCCTGGGTTGTTTAGGAATTATGTTTAAATACATTTTTATTGCTTTTTTCGCATTATCTCAGGATTTTAAGATCATCACTTTCATATTGAGTAAAAAACTACTTTTTGTTTTTGCAAACCTTACAAACTCACGTTAATACATTACTACAGGCATTTTTAGACATGACACATGTTTGGTTTTGGAGTTATGTTTATATAACTTTTATATTTAGTATGACTGTTATACTGTCATATTGAATAAAAAAAATAGCTTGTGTCTTTGCAAACTTTACAAAAGATCATTTTTCTAGTAAAACTAACAAAGATACATGTCTCCAGGCATTATCACCCATTTTGCATGGGTTTTTTTAGGAACTATGTTTAAAGACATTTGTATTGCTTTTTTCGCATTATCTCAGGATTCTTAGATCATTACTTTCATATTGAGTAAAACACTACTTTTTGTTTTTGCAAACCTTACAAACTCACATAAATAAGTTATTACAGGCATTTTTAGACATGACACATGTTTGGTTTTGGA
Organism: Entelurus aequoreus; assembly: GCF_033978785.1. NCBI lineage: Eukaryota > Metazoa > Chordata > Actinopteri > Syngnathiformes > Syngnathidae > Entelurus > Entelurus aequoreus. Next base: position 21,705,749 of record NC_084745.1, on the reverse strand, counting down.
GTTATGTTTATATAACTTTTATAATTAGTATGACTGTTATACTGTCATATTGAATAAAAAACACTAGCTTGTGTCTTTGCAAACTTTACAAAAGATCATTTTTCTAGTAAAACTAACAAAGATACATGTCTCCAGGCATTATTAGCCATTTTGCATGGGTTGTTTAGGAATTATGTTTAAATAAATTTTTATTGCTTTTTTCGCATTATCTCAGGATTTTAAGATCATTACTTTCATATTGAGTAAAAAACTACTTTTTGTTTTTGCAAACCTTACAAACTCACATTAATACACTATTACAGGCAATTTTAGACATGACACACGTTTGGTTCTGGAGTTATGTTCATATAACTTTCATATTTAGTATGACTGTTATACTGTCTTATTGAATAAAAACAACTAGCTTGTGTCTTTGCAAACTTTACAAAATATACATTTCCTAGTAAAACTAACAAAGATACATGTCTCCAGGCATTATTAACCATTTTGCCTGGGTTGTTTAGGAGTTATGTTTAAATACATTTTTATTGCTTTTTTCGCATTATCTCAGGATTCTAAGATCATTACTTTCATATTGAGTAAAAAACTACTTTTAATTTTTGCAAACCTTACAAACTCTCATAAATACATTATTACAGACATTTTTAGACATGACACATGTTTGGTTTTGGAGTTATGTTTATATAACTTTCATATTTAGTATGACTGTTATACTGTCATATTGAATTAAAAAAAAACTAGCTTGTGTATTTGCAAACTTTACAAAAGATCATTTTTCTAGTAAAACTAACAAAGATACATGTCTCCAGGCATTATCACCCATTTTGCATGGGTTGTTTAGGAATTATGTTTAAAGACATTTTTATTGCTTTTTTCGCATTATCTCAGGATTCTTAGAGCATTACTTTCATATTTAGTAAAAACTACTTTTTGTTTTTGCAAACCTTACAAACTCACATAAATACATTATTACAGGCATTTTTAGACATGACACATGTTTGGTTTTGGAGTTATGTTTATATAACTTTTATATTTAATATGACTGTTATACTGTCATATTTAATTTTAAAAAACTAGCTTGTGTCTTTGCAAACTTTACAAAAGATCATTTTTCTAGTAAAACTAACAAAGATACATGTCTCCAGGCAGTATTAGCCATTTTGCATGGGTTGTTTAGGAATTATGTTTAAATTCATTTTTATTGCTTTTTTCGCATTATCTCAGGATTCTAAGATCATTACTTTCATATTGAGTAAAAAACTACTTTTTGTTTTTGCAAACCTTACAAACTCACATAAATACATTATTACAGACATTTTTAGACATGACACATGTTTGGTTTTGGAGTTATGTTTATATAACTTTTATATTTAGTATGACTGTTATACTGTCATATTGAATGAAAAACACTAGCTTGTGTCTTTGCAAACTTTACAAAAGATAATTTTTCTAGTAAAACTAACAAAGATACATGTCTCCAGGCATTATTACCCATTTTGCATGGGTTGTTTAAGAATTATGTTTAAATACATTTTTATTGCTTTTTTCGCATTATCTCAGGATTTTAAGATCATAACTTTCATATTGAGTAAAAAACTACTTTTTGTTTTTGCAAACCTTACAAACTCACATTAATACATTATCACAGGCATTTTTAGACATGACACATGTTTGGTTTTGGAGTTATGTTTATATAAATTGCATATTTAGTATGACTGTTATACTGTCATATTGAATAAAAAAAACTAGCTTGTGTCTTTGATATCTTTACAAAAGATCATTTTTCTAGTAAAACTAACAAAGATACATGTCTCCAGGCATTATCACCCATTTTGCATGGGTTGTTTAGGAATTATGTTTAAAGACATTTTTATTGCTTTTTTCGCATTATCTCAGGATTCTTAGAGCATTACTTTCATATTTAGTAAAAACTACTTTTTGTTTTTGCAAACCTTACAAACTCACATAAATACATTATTACAGGCATTTTTAGACATGACACATGTTTGGTTTTGGAGTTATGTTTACATAACTTTTATATTTAATATGACTGTTATACTGTCATATTTAATTTTAAAAAACTAGCTTGTGTCTTTGCAAACTTTACAAAAGATCATTTTTCTAGTAAAACTAACAAAGATACATGTCTCCAGGCAGTATTAGCCATTTTGCATGGGTTGTTTAGGAATTATGTTTAAATTCATTTTTATTGCTTTTTTCGCATTATCTCAGGATTCTAAGATCATTACTTTCATATTGAGTAAAAAACTACTTTTTGTTTTTGCAAACCTTACAAACTCACATAAATACATTATTACAGACATTTTTAGACATGACACATGTTTGGTTTTGGAGTTATGTTTATATAACTTTTATATTTAGTATGACTGTTATACTGTCATATTGAATGAAAAACACTAGCTTGTGTCTTTGCAAACTTTACAAAAGATAATTTTTCTAGTAAAACTAACAAAGATACATGTCTCCAGGCATTATTACCCATTTTGCATGGGTTGTTTAAGAATTATGTTTAAATACATTTTTATTGCTTTTTTCGCATTATCTCAGGATTTTAAGATCATAACTTTCATATTGAGTAAAAAACTACTTTTTGTTTTTGCAAACCTTACAAACTCACATTAATACATTATCACAGGCATTTTTAGACATGACACATGTTTGGTTTTGGAGTTATGTTTATATAAATTGCATATTTAGTATGACTGTTATACTGTCATATTGAATAAAAAAAACTAGCTTGTGTCTTTGCAAACTTTACAAAAGATCATTTTTCTAGTAAAACTAACAAAGATACATGTCTCCAGGCATTATTAGCCATTTTGCATGGGTTGTTTAGGAGTTATGTTTAAATACATTTTTATTGCTTTTTTCGCATTATCTCAGGATTCTTAGATCATTGCTTTCATATTGAGTTAAAAACTACTTTTTGTTTTTGCAAACCTTACAAACTCTCATAAATACATTATTACAGACATTTTTAGACATGACACATGTTTGGTTTTGGAGTTATGTTTATATATCTTTCATATTTAGTAGGACTGTTATACTGTCATATTGAATAAAAAAAACTGGCTTTACAAAAGATCATTTTTCCAGTAAAACTAAAAAAGATACATGTTTCCAGGCATTATTAGCCATTTTGCATGGGTTGTTTAGGAATTATGTTTAAATACATTTTTATTGCTTTTTTCGCATTATCTCAGGATTTTAAGATCATTACTTTCATATTGAGTAAAAAACTACTTTTTGTTTTTGCAAACCTTACAAACTCACATAAATACATTATTACAGACATTTTTAGACATGACACATGTTTGGTTTTGGAGTTATGTTTATATAACTTTTATATTTAGTATGACTGTTATACTGTCATATTGAATAAAAAAAACTAGCTTGTGTCTTTGCAAACTTTACAAAAGATAATTTTTCTAGTAAAACTAACAAAGATACATGTTTCCAGGCATTATTAGCCATTTTGCATGGGTTGTTTAGGAGTTATGTTTAAATACATTTTTATTGCTTTTTTCGCATTATCTCAGGATTCTAAGATCATTACTTTCATATTGAGTAAAAAACGACTTTTTGTTTTTGCAAACCTTACAAACTCACATTAATACATTATTACAGGCATTTTTAGACATGACACATGTTCGGTTTTGGAGTTATGTTTATAAAACTTTCATATTTAGCAGGACTGTTATACTGTCATATTAAATAAATAAAAACTGGCTTGTGTCTTTGCAAACTTTACAAAAGATCATTTTTCCAGTAAAACTAAAAAAGATACATGTTTCCAGGCATTATTAGCCATTTTGCATATGTTGTTTAGGAGTAATGTTTAAATAAATTTTTATTGCTTTTTTCGCATCATCTCAGGATTTTAAGAACATTACAGTCATATTGAGTAAAAAAACTACTTTTTGTGTTTGCAAGATTTAAAAAAGCATGTGTTTCGAGTAAAACGCCCAAGGATGCATAATTTCAGGCATTATTAGCCATTTTTCATGTGTGGTTTGAGTTATGGTTAAATAACTGTCATATACTGTCAGTTATGACATAGTAAGTAAAACCTAATTTATGTATTTGCAAACCTTACAAAATCATTTAAATCTAGTAAAACTCACATGGATTCAATATTACAGACATTTTTAGACATTTTGCATGTTTGGTTTAGGAATTATGTTGGAATCATTTTTATTAATTTGTTCGTATTATCTCAAAATTTTAGAACTTTACTGTCATATTGAGTAAAAAAATAATTGTGTTTGCAAGCCTTAAAAAAGCATATGTTTCGAGTAAAACTTATTATTTCAGGCATTGTTAGTCATTTTTCATGTGTAGTTTAAGAGTTATGTTTAAATAACTGTCATATTGAGTGTGGCAGTTATACTGTCATATTGAGTAAAAAAAAACTAACCTGTCTTTGCAAACCTTACAAAAGAAAATGTTTCTAGTAACACTCACAAAGATACATTTTTTCACGCATTATTAGACATGTTTCATGTGTGGTTAGGAGTTATAAATAAATAATTGTCATATTGAGTGTTACAGTTTTAATGTCATTATGTGTAAAACTTAATTTTTGTATTTGCAAACCTTACAAAAACAATTGATTCTAGTAAAACTTATATAGATTCAATATTACAGGCATTTTTAGACATTTTACATGTTTGGTTTAAAATTTGTGTTTGAATACATTTGTATTGCTTTTTTCGCATTATCTCAGGATTCTAAGAACATTACTTTCATATTGAGTAAAAAACTACTTTTTGTTTTTGCAAACCTTACAAACTCACATAAATACATTATTACAGGCATTTTTAAACATGACACGTGTTTGGTTTTGGAGTTATGTTTAAATAACTGTCATATTGAGTGTGATTTTGTCATTGTGAGTAAAACCTAATTTTTGTATTTGCAAACCTTACAAAAACAACCGATTCTAGGAAAACTCACATTGATACAATATTACAGGCATGTTTAGACATATAGCATGTTTGGTTTTGGAGTTATATTTATATAACCTGCTTTCTGACCCGCCACCGTTGTGGTTTGCGTGTCCCACTGATCCAGGAACTATGTTGTCCGGGGGCTTCTATGATCTTCCGAGACACAGGTCCTAGGTGAGGGATCAGACAAAGAGCAGCTCAAAGACCTTTATTAAAAGTACAATTGAGGACCTAGATTTTTTCTCGCCCGGACGCAGGTCACCGTGGCTCCCCTGTGGAGCCAGGCCCAGAGGTGTGGCACGATGGCGATTGTCGAGCCTGTCCCCATGGGGCCCAGCCGTGCTCAGCTCGAAGAGGCAACGTGGATCCCCCCTCCAGGGCTCACCACTCATGGGCTGGGTCATAGAGGGTGCAGTGTGAGCTGGGCGGCAGCCGAAGGCAGGGCACTTGGTGGTCCGATTATCGGCTACATAAGCTCGCTCTTGGGACATGGAACGTCACCTCGCTGGGAGGGAAGGAGCCTGAGCTGGTGCTTGAGGTGGAGACGTTCCCGGCTAGATATAGTTGGACTCACAGCAAGGGCTCTGGAACCTGTTCTCTCAGAGGGGCTGGACTGAGCTGAACTTTCATTACTTGCAACGCCAGAGTGGAAGAGATTCCACACTGGCGTTGCAACTAATGAGAGGCTGGGGTGGCAATTCTTGTTGCCCCCCGGCTCAAAGCCTGCACGTTGGACTTTAAGCCCAATAGACGAGATGGTAGCTTCCTTCAGCCTTCGGGTTGGGTGACGGGTCCTGACTGTTGTTTGTGTTTACACACCAAACAGCAGCTCAGAGTACCAACTCTTTTTGGATTCCCTTGAGGGAGTACTGGAGAGTGCTCCCTCGGGTGATTCCCTTGTTCTGCTGGTGGACTTCAACGCTATGTTGGCAACGACAGTGAAACCTGGAGAGTCGTGATTGGGAAAAATGGCCACCCGGATCTGAACCCAAGTGGTGCTTTGTTATTGGACTTTTGTGCTTGTCACGGATTGTCCATAACAAACACAATGTTCAAACATAAGGGTGTCCATATGTGCACTTGGCACAAGGACACCCGCGGCCGCATGATTGACTTTGTAGTTGTGTCATGGGATTTGCGGCCTCATGTTTTGGACACTCGGTGAAGAGAGGGGCAGAGCTTTCTACCAACCACCACCTGGTGGTGAGCTGGCTCCGATGGTAGGGGGGGATGCCGGTCAGACCTGGCAGGCCCAAACGCATTGTAAGGGTCTGCTGGGAACACCTAGCAGAGTCTCCTGAAGAACTTTGAACATGTCCGGAAGAACTTTGAACATGTCACGAGGGAGGTGCTGGACATTGAGTCTGAGTGGACCATGTTCCGTTCCTCTCTTGTTGAGCCAGCTGATTGAAGCTGTGGCCGCAAGGTGTTTGGTGCCTGTCGTGGCGGTAATCCACAAGTAGTGAGGGATGCTGTCAAGCTGAAGAAAGAGCCACCGGGTCCTTTTGGCTCATGGGACTCCAGAGGCAGTGGGCATACCGACAGGCCAAGCGAGACATCCTCAGTCCCACCAACACGTCTTCCTATGAGGAAACAGTGCCTGGGAAGTCTGTGGTGGGCTCTCCTATTTCTGGGGCTGAGGTTGCCAAGGTAGTTAAAAAGCTCCTCGGTGGCAAGGCCCCAGGGGTATGAGCTCCGTCCGGAGTTCCTTAAGGCTCTGGATGCTGTGGGGCAGTCTTGGTTGACAAGACTCTGCAACATTGCGTCTACATCGGGGGCGGTACCTCTGGATTGGCAGACCGGGGTGGTGGTTCCTCTCTTTAAGAAGGGGAACCGGAGGGTGTGTTCCAACTATCGTAGATCACACTCCTCAGCCTTCCCGGAAAGGTCTATTCATGTGTAATGGAGAGGAGGAACCTCGGATCCAGGACGAACAGTGTGGTTTTCGTCCTGGTCGTGAACGGTAGACCAGCTCTATAATCTCGGCAGGGTCCTTGAGTGTGCATGGGAGTTTGCCCAACCAGTCTACATAAGTTTTGTGGACTTGGAGAAGACATTCGACCTTGGCCCCCGGTAAATCCTGTGGGGAGTGCTCAGAGAGTATGGAGTATCGGCATGTCTGATTGTGGCGGGTGTCTCCCTGTATGATCAGTGTCAGAGCTTGGTCCGCATTGCCGGCAGTATGTCGGACCCCTTTCCAGTGAGGGTTGGACTCCGCCAAGGCTGCCCTTTGTCACCGATTCTGTTCATAACTTTAATGGACAGAATATCTAGGCGCAGTCATGGCTTTGAGGATCCCCTCAACGCCATGACTGCGCCTGGTTTGGTGGCTGCAGGATTAGGTCTCTGCTTTTTGCAGATGATGTGGTCCTGATGGCTTCAACTGGCCAAGATCTTCAGCTTTCATTGGATCGGTTCGCAGTGAAGCGACTGGGATGAGAATCAGCACCTCCAAGTCCGAGTCCATGGTTCTCGCCCGGGAAAGGGTGGAGTGCCATCTCGAGGTTGGGAAAGAGATCTTGCCCCAAGTGAAGGAGTTCAAGTACCTAGGAGTCTTGTTCACGAGTGAGGATAGAGTGGATTGTGAGATCTACAGGCGGATCGGTGCGGCGTCTTCAGTAATGAGGACACTATATCGATCCGTTGTGGTGAAGAAGGAGCTGAGCCAGAAGGAAAAGCTTTCAATTTACCGGTCGATCAACGTTCCCATCCTCACCTATGGTCATGAGCTTTGGGTTATGACCGAAAGGACAAGGTCACGGGTACAAGCGGCCGAAATGAGTTTCCTCCGCCGGGTGGTGGGTCTCTCCCTTAGAGATAGGGTGAGAAGCTCTGTCATCTGGGAGGAACTCAGTGTAAAGCCTCTGCTCCTCCACATTGAGAGGAGCCAGATGAGGTGGTTCGGGCATCTGCTCAGGATGCCACCCGAACGCCTCCCTAGGTCCGAACGGCAGGAGGCCATGGGGAAGACCTAGGATACATTGGAAAGACTATGGCCTGGGAACGCCTCGGGATCCCCCGAGAAGAGCTGGACGAAGTGGCTGGGGAGAGGGAAGTCTGGGCTCTCTGCTTAGGCTGCTGCCCCCGCAACCCGACCTCGGATAAGCGGAAGAAAATGGATGGATTTAGTATGACAGTTATACTGTCATATTGAGTGTGACAGTATACTGTCATAAAACCCAATTTTTGTATTTGCAAACCTGATTCTCACATTGATACAATATTACAGGCATGTTTAGACATCTTGCATGTTTGGTTTTGGAGTTATGTTTATATAACCTGCTTTCTGAGCCGCCACCTTTGTGGTTTGCGTGTCCCACTGATCCTAGGAGCTATGTTGTCCGGGGGCTTCTATGCCCCCTGGTAGGGTCCCCCAAGACAAACAGGTCCTAGGTGAGGAATCAGACAAAGAGCAGCTCAAAGACCTTTATGAAAAGTACAAATCGAGGACCTAGATATTTTCTCGCCCGGACGCGGGTCACTGTGGCTCCCCTGTGGAGCCAGGCCCAGAGGTGGGGCACGATGGCGAGCGACTGGTGCCCATGGGGCCCAGCTCGAAGAGGCAACGTGGGTCCCCCCTGCAATAGGCTCACCACTCATGGGCTGGGTCATAGAGGTCGGGTGCAGTGTTAGCTGGGCGGAAGCGGAAGGCAGGGCACTTGGCGGTCCGATTATCGGCTACATAAGCTCGCTCTTGGGACGTGGAACGTCACCTCGCGAGGTGGAGAAGTTCCCGGCTAGATAAAGCTGGACTCACTTCGACGCACAGCAAGGGCTCTGGAACCTGTTCTCTCAAGATGGGTTGGACTCTCTTCCACTCTGGCATTGCAAGTAATGAGAGGCTGGGTTGGCAATTCTTGTTGCCCCCCGGCTCAAAGCCTGCACGTTGGACTTAACCCAGAAGACGAGATGGTAGCTTCCCTCCGCTTTCGGGTTGGGTGACGGGTCCTGACTGTTGTTGGTGTTTACGCACCAAACAGCAGCTCAGAGTACCCACTCTTTTTGGATTCCCTTGAGAGTGCTCCCTCGGGTGATTCCTTTGTTCTGCTGGGGGTCTTCAACGCTCATGTTGGCAACGACTTTGAAACCTGGAGAGTCGTGATTGGGAAAAATGGCCACCCGGATCTGAACCCAAGTGGTGCTTTGTTATTGGACTTTTGTGCTCGTCACGGATTGTCCATAACAAACACAATGTTCAAACATAAGGGTGTCCATATGTGCACTTGGCACCAGGACACCCTCGGCCGCAGTTCCATTATTGACTTTGTAGTTGTGTCATGGGATTTGCGGCCTCATGTTTTGGACACTCGGGTGAAGAGAGGGGCGAGCTTTCTACCGATCACCACCTGGTGAGCCGGCTCCGATGGTGGGGTAGGATCCCGGACAGACCTGGCAGGCTCAAACGCATTGTGAGAGTCTTTTGGGAATGCCTAGCAGAGTCTCCTGTCAGAGAGAGTTTCCTTTTCTACCTCCGGAGGAACTTTGAACATGTCACAAAGGAGGTGCTGGACATTGAGTCTGAATGGATCATGTTCCGTGCCTCTCTTGTCAAGCCAGCTGATTGGAGCTGTGGCCGCAAGGTGTTTGGTGCCTGTCGTGGCGGTAATCCTAGAACCCGCTGGTGGCCACCAGCAGTGCAGGATGCCGTCAAGCTGAAGAAAGAGCTTATCTGGTCCTTTTGGCTCATGGGACTCCAGAGGCAGCGGGCATACCGACAGGCCAAGCAGTGCCTGGGGAATCTGTAGTGGGCTCTCCTATTTCCGGGGCTGAGGTTGCCAAGGTAGTTAAAAAGCTCCTCGGTGGCAAGGCCCCGGGGGTGGATGAGCTCCGTCCGGAGTTCCTTAAGGCTCTGGATGCTGTGGGGCTGTTTTAGTTGACAAGACTCTGCAACATCGCATGGACATCAGGGGCGGTACCTCTGGATTGTCAGACCGGGGTGGTGGTTCCTCTCTTTAAGAAGGGGAACCGGAGGGTGTGTTCCAACTATCGTAGATCACACTCCTCAGCCTTCCCGGTAAGGTCTATTCATGTGTACTGGAGAGGAGGAACCTCGGATCCAGGACGAACAGTGTGGTTTTCGTCCTGGTCGTGGAACGGCAGACCAGCTCTATACTCTCGGCAGGGTCCTTGAGTGTGCATGGGAGTTTGTCCAACCAGTCTACATGTGCTTTGTGGACTTGGAGAAGACATTCGACCGTGGCCACCCCGGGAAGTCCTGTGGGGAGTGCTCAGAGAGTATGGGGTATCGGCATGTCTGATTGTGGCGGGTCGCTCCCTGTATGATCAGTGTCAGAACTTGGTCCGCATTGCCAGCAGTAAGTCGGACCCCTTTCCAGTGAGGGTCGGACCGGAGTCCAACCCTCGTGTTGGCTGCCCTTTGTCACCAAATGTGTTCATAAATTTTATGGACAGAATTTCTAGGCGCAGTCATGGCGTTGAGGGGATCCGGTTTGGTGGATGCAGGATTAGGTCTCTCCTTTTTGCAGATGATGTGGTCCTTATGGCTTTAACTGGCCAGGATTTTCAGCTCTCATTGGATTGGTTCGCAGCCGAGTGTGAAGCGACTGGGATGAGAATCAGCACCTCCAAGTCCGAGGTTCTCGTCCGGGAAAGGGTGGAGTGCCATTTCGAGGTTGGGCAGGAGATCTTGCCCCAAGTGGATGAGTTCAAGTACCTGGAGTCTTGTTCATGAGTGAGGGAAGAGTGGATCGTGAGATGCACAGGCTGGCGGCCGAAATGAGTTTTCTCCGCTGGGTGGCGGGTCTCTCCCTTACTGTAAGAATTTTCACCGTTTAATTACAGTAACCTACTGGCAGCTAATGGTTCCAGTATAAAACTGTTTTTCTACAGCACACATACTGTGATTTATCATTACAGTTTATTACTGTAAAAAGTATCACAGTACTGTGCTGTATCAAATATACGCTTCACGGCATAATACTGTCATCTGTTTAGCGGCATTACACTGTTATTTTAGTGTATCTACTGTAATATCCATTAACAGTTAATTACAGTAAAATAATTGTAAGCACTATAGACTGAGCTTTACAGTATAATGCCACTAGAAGTTAATGAGTTGAACTTTTAATTTTTCAAAATCAAAACCCCTGCAAACTGCTGGCATAAAAATGACTGGAGAAATGGCCTTGCAAGATTATGTTTTTATTAACCAATTATTTTAAAGTGCATCAAATACATTCAATGTACATTTAGTGCATTCTTCTTATTTTCAGTAAAGCATTTTAACATTTATAACATGTCCACTTAATTTCTAACTGGAGACAAAACACTGAACACGAGTCCAGTGTTTAGTTGTCGGCTACATAAAGCCCCACTCAAAGTCTGTGAGATGTTTTATAAGGGTGGCTACGTGAGGATTTACAGTTGCTGCCTTTTTCTGGACCAGCTTCCCGGTCTTCTTGGACACCACCTTTCCCTGGCTAGCCTTTGTTCCCCTCTCAGGGTTAACGCCAATGAATCGCCTAAAAAAGAGAGAAAGCATATTAGATATTCTGTTGTGATTGAAGATTACTTGTAGTCGATACAGAACCCCCCTCACATTGTTATTTAGGAATATGCACTGCACAAATATTAATATCAATTTTAGGATATATGTGAGCCTATACCATAACCACAGCGAGTGAGTGAATGCTCTAAAACCCATTAAGACAAATTCAGAGCGGAAGACAATGCTAAAGCCTCCCCAATCCCTCTCTCTATTTATGTTTTCTCTCCATCTACGGGACTGTGTATTTACGCTGATGTTTCCTGCTTTCACCCATTTAACATATCGTTACCTGCTCATTACCTATCTTCTCTGCATCCTGGGGTCACACTGGTGCTTCTTGCCTTTACCCATTCAACATATCTTTACCTGCACATTACCTACCTTCTCTGCATAGTGTGGTCACGCTGGTGCTTTCTACCTTTACCCATTCAACATATCTTTACCTGCACATTACCTACCTTCTCTGTATCCTGGAGTCAAGCTGGTGTTTCCTGCCTTTACTCATTCAACATATCTTTACCTGCACATTACATACCTTCTCTGTATCCTGGCGTCTAGTTGGTGTTTCCTGCCTTCACCCATTCAACATATCTTTACCTGCACATTACCTACCTTCCCTGCATCCTTAGGTCACACTGGTGCTTCTTTCTTTCACCATACAACATATCTTCACCTGCACATACCTACCTTGTCTGCATGGCCTCGACCACACCTGCGCTTCCTTCTTTCACCCATTCAACATACCTTCACCCGCACATTACCTACCTTCCCTGCATAGTGGGGTCACACTGGTGCTTCCTGCCTTTACCCATTCAACATATCTTCACCCGCACATTACCTACTTGCTCTGCATTCTCGGGTCAAGCTGGTGCTTCCTGCCATCATCCAGTCAACATATCTTTACCTGCAAATTACCTACTTTTTCTGCATCCTGGGGTCAAACAGGTGCTTCCTTCTTTGACCCAGTCAACATATCTTTACCTGCACATTACCTACCTTCTCTGTATCCTAGAGTCAAACTGGTGCTTCGGTCCCTAATAAGAAGGTCCACAAAGGAACAGAAGAGTCATTGATTTAAGGCACCAAATTGGGGAAATGACAGGGCAAATTCCTGAACAGAGGTGAGAAATATAAAATAAAATATCCTAACAGTATTTTAACAGTATCAAGAGGATTTACCTTTGAACAAATTCCAATGTCCGAGGACCTTCCTCTTGGTATTCCAAGTTGAACACATAGTAGGTGGCAAGAAGGGCAGCAAGCCCTGAGATTAAGCTAGGTTGGACGCCTTTGCAGATGACATCACCTTCCATGCTGATCATCCAACGTTTTATTGTGACTTTGTCACCAGCAACTGGTACAGTCAAGAAATGCAGTTTATGTTCCTAAACAGTATCCAATATGGGTAGCATTTTAAAAGTATTTGGAATGGCCACCTCACTCGCTCTCTCTTTCCTCTGTTTACATCTAGTCTCCTAAGGCAGTGGTTCTCAAATGGGGGTACGCGTACTCCTGGGGGTACTTGAAGGTATGCCAAGGGGTATGTGAGATTTTTTTTAAATATTCTAAAAATAGCAACAATTCAAAAATCCTTTATAATTATATTTATTGAATAATACTTCGACAAAATATGAATGTAAGTTCATAAACTGAACAACTAATCAAGTAGGCTATTCCATTCATTACCATAAAGCCAGAGTTTCCCCCATGCCATGATGGTTTGACCCTACCTGGCGGCGGTGCCACACGGCACCAACTGCCAATCAACTATCCATGTAGAAAACAATGGAGGCTTGGTTAAAGCGTAGTGGACATGTTCCATAAATATTGATGTTAAAGATTTCTTTTTTTGTGAAGAAATGTTGAGAATGAAGTTCATGAATCCAGATGGATCTCTATTGCAATCCCCAAAGAGGGCACTTTAAGTTGATTACTTCTATGTGTAAAAATCTTTTTTTATAATTGAATCACTTGTTTATTTTTCAACAAGTTTTTAGTTATTTTTATATCTTTTTTTCCAAATAGTTCAAGAAAGACCACAACAAATGAGCAATATTTTGCACTGTTATACAATTTAATAAATTAGAAACTGATGACATAGTGCTGTATTTTACTTCTTTATCTCTTTTTTTCAACCAAAAATGCTTTGCTCTGATTAGGGGGTACTTGAATTTAAAAAATGTTCACAGGGGTACATCACTGAAAAAAGGTTGAGAACCACTGTCCTAAGGTTGTGGTTCTCAACCTTTTTTCAGTGCTGTGAACATTTTTTTTTAATGCAAGTAGACCTCCATGTCTTCATAACAGGAATATCCTGAATTCTCAAGTTGCATATCACAATAGTCATCATCAGTGTTAATAACACAAGAGCTGCTTGGATTTGCTGTTGAGCAAGTCAAACTTCGTTCAGTGTAGCCGTAGTGCTTCCTTGACACGTGCGATGGGAAAGTAGACTTAACTGTAAATCTTTTTTCACATTGACTGAAGGGCCTAGTAACTGTCCTACCTTCGGTAATATGACTTTTCAAATGCAGGAGAAGGGCCCGTATATCATCGCACTTCGCGCTACATGAGACAATATTACAAGGTAAACCTTCTGCGCTATACATATCAGTCCTACTCTTGCCATATTTATGACGACGGCTGTGAGTTTTGAAGGCTGAGAAGTTGGAAAAAACTCTTGTGCATTTAGGGAAAGCACACTTAAACGATGCATTAGGCATACAACTATGACTTCGCATGTGTCTAACATACGCAAATACATTGCTGCAAGTCGTAGCACATATGTTGCAAGTTATCATCTTTTATGATGACTATGACAAAAAAGAAGAAAACTTAGCTAGCTAGCATGCGGCGGTACATGCGCGTGGTCAACGATAGTGTCTGTGATGCTGACTGTGACGCTATGTCATTTCGGACTTTATAAATATATATATAAAGTAATTCAAACAGAAAATGACACATCAAGGTACAAGTGACTCTTACCTTGTTATCAAAAACACACGATGCAGTAGGATGGATTTAGCAGGGTCGGCCAGGTGAAATGAAGCTCGGTTGGACGAATTGTGGGCGGACCCAAGAAACAAGTCTGAAAAATACTGAATTAACTTACTGCTGGTCGATATTTTTTGAAAAATGCAACAAAATTTACAGTACTTAACTGCATTTAAGAAGAACATGATAGGTTGATTGGCAACACTAAATTGGCCCTAGTGTGTGAATGTGAGTGTGAATGTTGTCTCTCTATCTGTGTTGGCCCTGCGATGAGGTGGCGACTTGTCCAGGGTGTACCCCGCCTTCCGCCTAATTGTAGCTGAGATAGGCTCCAGCGCCCCCCGCGACCCCGAAGGGAATAAGCGGTAGAAAATGGATGGATGGATGGAGTATATAACTGTAATTTTATTTTTTATTTTTACAGTAATTTTTTACAGTGAAGGTCATGGGTGTCAAACTCTGGCCCGTGGGCCAAATTTGGCCCAACGTGTAATTGGACTTGGCCCTTGAGGCAATATCAAATTAACACTTAAGCTGGACCGGCGAAAAACCGCTACTTCTAATACTTGCCAACCCTCCCGGGAGTGACTCCAGCACTCCTCCCGAATTTTTTTTTTTTTTTTTTCAGCTAGTCAAACGAGTGCCGGCCCAGTTTCATGTGAGTGCAGCTTCTGCACCCACACACAATTCAATGCAACGCATACTTCATCAACAGCGATACAGGTTACACTGACGGTAGCCAAATAAAAAACTTTAACACTTTTAGAAATATACGCCACACTGTGAATCCACACCAAACAAGAATGACAAACACATTTCGGGAGAACATCCGCACCGTAACACAACATAAACACAACACAACAAAAACCCAGAACCCTTTGTAGCACTAAATCTTCCGGGACGCTACGAGGTGTGTGTGTGTGTGGGGGGGGAGGTTTGGTGGTAGCGGGGGTGTATTTTGTAGCGTCCCGAAAGAGTTAGTGCTGCAAAAGATTCTGGGTATTTGTTCTTTTGTGTTTATGTTGTGTTACGGTGCGGATGTTCTCCCGAAAAGTGTTTTTTATTTTTGTTTGGTGTGAGTTCACAGTGTGGCATATATTTCTAACAGTGTTAAAGTTTTTTATACTGGCACCCTCAGTGTAACCTGTATCGCTGTTGATGAAGTATGCGTTGCATTCATTTGTGTATGCGTGCTGAAGCTGCACATATCTTGTGACTGGGTCTGAATGATGTTAGAATTGGGTGTACGAGATATGACTGTTGAACACCTTGTTCGATAATGAAAGTTGCCTCAGCTCAAAGCCTGAGCCCCGACATTAAAGAACTAGCATCTAAAAAAGATGCCAGGTATCTGGCTTGGGCACATCAAATTAGATCAGTGTGTTGCAAACTGAGCAGTTTAAAGTCCTGAATGGTTGTTTTATTCATTGTTATTTTATTTTCAAATTTATTAGCCTGTGGAAAAAGTTAATGTTGATATTTACCTCAGAAGGCTGCAAATAGAAAAGAGGCATTCAATTTTTATTTAAATTGTATTTGATATGAAATTGATATTTTTTAATTATTATTATTATTATTTGAAACTCCATTTTGCATGTCACTATAAAGTTATATAAGCCTTGCTTGTTCAATATTCAATGCAAAACTTGTTTGGGTCCCTATTAAAAGGTTAATTTGTTCAACCTTGGCCCGCGGCTTTGTTCAGTTTTAAACTTTGGCCCACTCTGTATTTGAGTTTGACACCCCTGGTGAAGGTGAAGCTCTGTCATCCTGGAGGCCACGGGGAAGACCCAGGACACATTGGGAACACTATGTCTCCCGGCTGGCCTGGGAATGCCTCGGGATCCCCTGAGAAAAGGTCCTAGGTGAGGGATCAGACAAAGAGCAGCTCAAAGACCTTTATGAAAAGTACAAATCGAGGACCTAGATTTTTTCTCGCCCAGGCGCAGGTCACAGTGGCTCCCCTGTGGGGCCAGGCGCAGAGGTGGGGCACGATGGCGAGCGACTGGTGGCCGGGCCTGTCTCCATGGGGCCCTGCCGGGCTCAGCTCGAAGAGGCAACGTGGGTCAACCCTCCAATGGGCTCACCACTCATGGGCCCATTGAGGTCATAGAGGTCGGATGCAGTGTGAACTGGGCGGCAGCCGAAGGCAGGGCACTTGGCGGTCCGATTATCGGCTACATAAGCTCGCCCTTGGGACGTGGAACGTCACCTCGCTGGGAGGGAAAGAGCCTGAGCTGGTGCGCGAGGTGAAGAAGTTCCGGCTAGATATAGTTGGACTCACTTCGACGCACAGCAAGGGCTCTGGAACCTGTTCTCTCAAGAGGGGCTGGACTCTCTTCCACTCTGGCGTTGCAAGCAATGAGAGGCTGGGGTGGCAATTGTTGTTGCTCAAAGCCTGCACGTTGGACTTTAACCCAGTAGACGAGATGGTAGCTTCCCTCCGCCTTCGGGTTGGGTGACGGGTCCTCACTGTTGTTTGTGTTTACGCACCAAACAGCAGCTCAGAGTACCCACTCTTTTTGGATTCCCTTGAGGGAGTACTGGAGAGTGCTCCCTCGGGTGATTCCCTTGTTCTGTTGGGGGACTTCAATGCTCATGTTGGCAAGGACAGTGAAACCTGGAGAGTCGTGATTGGAAAAAATGGCCACCCGGATCTGAACCCAAGTGGTGCTTTGTTATTGGACTTTTGTGCTCGTCACGGATTGTCCATAACAAACACAATGTTCAAACATAAGGAAGAACTTTGAACATGTCACGAGGGAGGTGCTGGACATTGAGTCTGAGTGGACCATGTTCCATGCCTCTCTTGTCGAGTCTGCTGATTGGAGCTGTGGCCGCAAGGTGTTTGGTGCCTGTCGTGGCGGTAATCCTAGAATTCGCTGGTGGCCACCAGCAGTGAGGGATGCCGTCAAGCTGAAGAAAGAGCCTATCGGGTCCTTTTGGCTCATGGGACTCCAGAGGCAGCGGGCATACCGACAGGCCAAGCAGTGCCTGGGGAATCTGTGGTGGACTCTCCTATTTCTGGGGCTTAGGTTGCCTAGGTAGTTAAAAAGCTCCTCTGTGGCAAGGCCCCGGTGGTGGATGAGTTCCTTAAGGCTCTGGATACTGTGGGGCTGTCTTGGTTGACAAGACTCTGCAACATCGCGTGAACATTGGGGGCGGTACCTCTGGATTGGCACACCGGGGTGGTGGTTCCTCTCTTTAAGAAGGGGAACCGGAGGGTGTGTTCCAACTATCGTGAAACACACTCCTCAGCCTTCCCGGTAAGGTCTATTCATGTGTACTGGAGAGGAGGAAACTCGGATCCAGGATGAACAGTGTGGTTTTCGTCCTGGTCGTGGAACGGTAGACCAGGTCTATACTCTCGGCAGGGTCCTTGAGTGTGAAGCGACTGGGATGAGATTCAGCACCTCCAAGTCCAACTCCATGGTTCTCGCGCAGGAAAGGGTCGAGTGCCATCTCCAGGTTGGGGAGGAGATCTTGCCCCAAGTGGAGGAGTTCAAGTACCTAGGAGTCTTGTTCACCACTGAGGATGGAGTGGATCGAGAGATCCACAGGCGGATTGGTGTGGCGTCTTCAGTATTGAGGACGCTATATCGATCCGTTGTGGTGAAGAAGGAGCTGAGCCAGAAGTAAAAGCTCTCAATTTACCGTTGATCTACGTTCCCAGCTTTGGGTTATGACCGAAAGGACAAGCGGCCGAAATGCGTTTCCTCTGCCGGGTGGTGGGTCTCTCCCTTAGAGACAGGGTGAGAAGCTCTGTCATCCGGGAGGTACTCAAAGTAAAGCCGCTGCTCCTCCACATTGAGAGGAGCCATGAGGTGGTTCGGGCATCTGCTCAGGATGCCACCCGAACGCCTCTAGGGAGGTGTGGCAGGAGGCCACGGGGAAGACCTAGGACACATTGGAAAGACTATGTCCCCAGCTGGCCTGGGAACGCCTCGGAATACCCCGAGAAGAGCTGGACGAAGTGGCTGGAGAGAGGGAAGTCTGGGATTTTCTGCTCAGGCTGCTGCCCCCGCAACCCGACCTCGGATAAGCGGAAGAAAATGGATGGATTTAGAATGACAGTTATACTGTCAGATTGAGTACAAAAACTAACTAAACCTTACACAATATAATGTTTCTAGTAAAACTCACAAAGATACATATCTCCAGGCATTATTAGCCATTTTGCATGTGTGGTTTAGGAGTTATGTTTAAATAAATAACTGTCAGATTGAGTGTGACAGTAAACTGTCATAGTGAGTAAAACCCTTATTTTGTATTTGCAAACCTTACAAAAACAACTAAATCTAGTTAAACTCACACAGATACAGCTTTACAGGCATTTTAGACATAATGCATGTTTGGTTTTAGAGTTATGTTTATATAACTTTCATATTTAGCATGACAGTTATACTGTCATATTGAATAAATAAAAAAAAATAACTTGTGTCTTTGCAAACCTTACAAAATACAATTTTTCTAGTAAAACTAACTAAGATACATGCTCCAGGCATTATTAGCCATTTTGCATGTGTTGTTTGAGTTATGTTTAAATAACTGTCATATTGAGTGTGACAGTATACTGTCATAAAACCTAATTTTTGTATTTGCAACCCTGATTCTAGTAAAACTCATATATATACAATATTACAGGCAGTTTTGGACATAATGCATGTTTGGTTTTGGAGTATTGTTTATATAACTTTCATATATAGTATGACAGCTAAACTGTTATATTGAGTAAAAAAACTAACTTGTGTTTGTCATAAAACCCAATTTTTGTATTAGCAAACCATACAACTGAATCAAATAAAACTCACATGGATTCAATATTACAGGCATTTTCAGACATTTTGCATGTTTGGTTTAGGAATTATGTTGTAATACATTTGTATTGCTTTTTTCACATTATCTCAGGATTTTTAGAACATTACTGTCATATTGAGTAAAAAAATAATTTTTGTGTTTGCAAGCCTTAAAAAAAGCATATGTTTCCAGTAAAACTCCCAAAGATGCATTATTTCAGGCATTATTAGCCATTTTTCAGGTGTGGTTTAGGAGTTATGTTTAAATAACTGTCATATTGAGTGTGGCGTTATACTGTCATATTGAGTTAAAAAAAACTAACTTGTGTCTTTGCAAACCTTACAAAAATGTTTCTAGCAACACTCACAAAGATAATTTTTTTCACGCTATTAGACATGTTTCATGTGTATTTAGGAGTTATAATTAAATAACTTTCATATTGAGTGTTAAAGTTATAATGTCATTATGTGTAAAACCTATTTTTTGGATTTGCAAACCTTACAAAAACAATTGATTCTAGTAAAACTTACGTAGATTCAATATTACAGGCATTTTTAGACAATTTACATGTTTGGTTTAAAAGTTGTGTTTGAATACATTTATATTGCTTTTTTCGCATTATCTCAGGATTCTAAGATCATTACTTTCATATTGAGTAAAACACTACTTTTTCTTTTTGCAAACCTTACAAACTCACATAAATACATTATTACAGACATTTTTAGACATGACACATGTTTGGTTTTGGAGTTATGTTTATATAACTTTTATATTTAGTATGACTGTTATACTGTCATATTGAATAAAAAAAAACTAGCTTGTGTCTTTGCAAACTTTACAAAAGATAATTTTTCTAGTAAAACTAACAAAGATACATGTCTGCAGGCATTATTACCCATTTTGCATGGGTTGTTTAGGAATTATGTTTAAATACATTTTTATTGCTTTTTTCGCATTATCTCAGGATTCTTAGATCATTACTTTCATATTGAGTAAAAAACTACTTTTTATTTTTGCAAACCTTACAAACTCACATAAATACATTATTACAGGCATTTTTAGACATAACACATGTTTGGCTTTGGAGTTATGTTTTGATAACTTTCATATTTAGTAGGACTGTTATACTGTCATATTTAATTTTAAAAAACTAGCTTGTGTCTTTGCAAACTTTACAAAATATAATTTTTCTAGTAAAACTAACAAAGATACATGTCTCCAGGCATTATTAGCCATTTTGCATGGGTTGTTTAGGAATTATGTTTAAATACATTTTTATTGCTTTTTTCGCATTATCTCAGGATTCTAAAATCCTTACTTTCATATTGAGGAAGAAACTACTTTTTGTTTTTGAAAACCTTACAAACTCACATAAATACATTATTATAGGCAATTTAGACATGACACACGTTTGGTTTTGGAGTTATGTTTATATAACTTTCATATTTAGTATGACTGTTATGCTGTTTTATTGAAAAAAACAACAACTAGCTTGTGTCTTTGCAAACTTTACAAAAGATACATTTTCTAGTAAAACTAACAAAGATACATGACTCCAGGCATTATTACCCATTTTGCCTGGGTTGTTTAGGAGTTATGTTTAAATACATTTGTATTGCTTTTTTCGCATTATCTCAGGATTCTAAGATCATTACTTTCATATTGAGTAAAAAACTACTTTTTGTTTTTGCAAACCTTACAAACTCACATTAATACATTATTACAGGCATTTTTAGACATGACACATGTTTGGTTTTGGAGTTATGTTTATATAACTTTCATATTTAGTATGACTGTTATACTGTCATATTGAATTAAAAAAAATGGCTTGTGTCTTTGCAAACTTTACAAAAGATCATTTTTACAGTAAAACTAAAAAAGATACATGTTTCCA
Source organism: Entelurus aequoreus (assembly GCF_033978785.1). Taxonomy (NCBI): domain Eukaryota; kingdom Metazoa; phylum Chordata; class Actinopteri; order Syngnathiformes; family Syngnathidae; genus Entelurus; species Entelurus aequoreus. The sequence goes on along the minus strand of NC_084745.1, from coordinate 21,684,586 downwards.
GGCATTATTAGCCATTTTGCATATGTTGTTTAGGAGTAATGTTTAAATACATTTTTATTGCTTTTTTTGCATTATCTCAGGATTTTAAGAACATTACAGTCATATTGAGTAAAACAACTACTTTTTGTGTTTGCAAGATTTAAAAAAGCATGTGTTTCGAGTAAAACGGCCAAGGATGCATTATTTCAGGCATTATTAGCCATTTGTCATGTGTGGTTTGAGTTATGGTTAAATAACTGTCATTTACTGTCAGTTAGGACATAGTAAGTAAAACCTAATTTATGTATTTGCAAACCTTACAAAATCATTTAAATCTAGTAAAACTCACATGGATTCAATATTACAGACATTTTTAGACATTTTGCATGTTTGGTTTAGGAATTATGTTGGAATCATTTTTATTAATTTGTTCGTATTATCTCAGAATTTTAGAACATTACTGTCATATTGAGTAAAAAAATAATTTTTGTGTTTGCAAGCCTTAAAAAAGTGTAAATCCTGTGGGGAGTGCTCAGAGAGTATGGAGTATCGGCATGCAGGCAGTATGTCGTACCCCTTTCCAGTGAGGGTTGGACTCCGCCAAGGCTGCCCTTTGTCACCGATTCTGTTCATAACTTTAATGGACATAATATCTAGGCGCAGTCATGGCTTTGAGGATCCCCTCAATGCCATGACTGCGCCTGGTTTGGTGGCTGCAGGATTAGGTCACTGCTTTTTGCAGATGATGTGGTCCTGATGGCTTCAACTGGCCAAGATCTTCAGCTTTCATTGGATCGGTTCGTAGTGAAGCGACTGGGATGAGAATCAGCACCTCCAAGTCCGAGTCCATGGTTCTCGCCCGGGAAAGGGTGGAGTGCCATCTCGAGGTTGGGAAAGAGATCTTGCCCCAAGTGAAGGAGTTCAAGTACCTAGGAGTCTTGTTCACGAGTGAGGATAGAGTGGATTGTGAGATCTACAGGCGGATCGGTGCGGCGTCTTCAGTAATGAGGACGCTATATCGATCCGTTGTGGTGAAGAAGGAGCTGAGCCAGAAGGAAAAGCTTTCAATTTACCGGTCGATCAACGTTCCCATCCTCACCTATGGTCATGAGCTTTGGGTTATGTCCGAAAGGACAAGGTCACGGGTACAAGCGGCCGAAATGAGTTTCCTCCGCCGGGTGGTGGGTCTCTCCCTTAGAGATAGGGTGAGAAGCTCTGTCATCTGGGAGGAACTCAGTGTAAAGCCGCTGCTCCTCCACATTGAGAGGAGCCAGATGAGGTGGTTCGGGCATCTGCTCAGGATGCCACCCGAACGCCTCCCTAGGTCCGAACGGCAGGAGGCCATGGGGAAGACCTAGGATACATTGGAAAGACTATGGCCTGGGAACGCCTCGGGATCCCCCGAGAAGAGCTGGACGAAGTGGCTGGGGAGAGGGAAGTCTGGGCTCTCTGCTTAGGCTGCTGCCCCCGCAACCCGACCTCGGATAAGCGGAAGAAAATGGATGGATTTAGTATGACAGTTATACTGTCATTTTGAGTGTGACAGTATACTGTCATAAAACCCAATTTTTGAATTTGCAAACCGGATTCTAGTAAAACTCACATCTATACAATATTACAGGCAATTTTGGACATAATGCACGTTTGGTTTTGGAGTTATGTTCATATAACTTTAATATATAGTATGACATCTATACTGTTATAATGAGTAAAAAAACTAACTTGTGTCTGTCATAAAACTCAATTTTTGTATTTGCAAACCTTACAAAAACAAATGATTCTAGTAAAACTCACATGGATTCAATATTACAGGCATTTTTAGACATTTTGCATGTTTGGTTTAGGAATCATGTTGGAATACATTTGTATTGTTTTTTTCACATTATCTCAGCATTTTAAGAACTTACTGTCATATTGACTAAAAAAAACCTTTTGTGTTTGCAAGCCTTAAAAAAACAACCGATTCTAGTAAAACTCACATTGATACAATATTACAGGCATGTTTAGACATCTTGCATGTTTGGTTTTGGAGTTATGTTTCTGAGCCGCCACCTTTGTGGTTTGCGTGTCCCACTGATCCTAGGAGCTATGTTGTCCGGGGGCTTCTATGCCCCCTGATAGGGTCCCCCAAGACAAACAGGTCCTAGGTGAGGAATCAGACAAAGAGCAGCTCAAAGACCTTTATGAAAAGTACAAATCGAGGACCTAGATATTTTCTCGCCCGGACGCGGGTCACCGTGGCTCCCCTGTGGAGCCAGGCCCAGAGGTGGGGCACGATGGCGAGCGACTGGTGCCCATGGGGCCCAGCTCGAAGAGGCAACGTGGGTCCCCCCTGCAATAGGCTCACCACTCATGGGCTGGGTCATAGAGGTCGGGTGCAGTGTTAGCTGGGCGGAAGCCGAAGGCAGGGCACTTGGCGGTCCGATAATCGGCTACATAAGCTCGCTCTTGGGACATGGAACGTCACCTCGCTGGGAGGGAAGGAGCCTGAGCTGGTGCTTGAGGTGGAGACGTTCCCGGCTGGATATAGTTGGACTCACAGCAAGGGCTCTGGAACCTGTTCTCTCAGAGGGGCTGGACTGAGCTGAACTTTCATTACTTGCAACGCCAGAGTGGAAGAGATTCCACACTGGCGTTGCAACTAATGAGAGGCTGGGGTGGCAATTCTTGTTGCCCCCCGGCTCAAAGCCTGCACGTTGGACTTTAAACCCAATAGACGAGATGGTAGCTTCCTTCAGCCTTCGGGTTGGGTGACGGGTCCTGACTGTTGTTTGTGTTTACACACCAAACAGCAGCTCAGAGTACCAACTCTTTTTGGATTCCCTTGAGGGAGTGCTGGACAGTGCTCCCTCGGGTGATTCCCTTGTTCTGCTGGTGGACTTCAACGCTATGTTGGTAATGACAGTGAAACCAGGAGAGTCGTGATTGGGAAAAATGGCCACCCGGATCTGAACCCAAGTGGTGCTTTGTTATTGGACTTTTGTGCTTGTCACGGATTGTCCATAACAAACACAATGTTCAAACATAAGGGTGTCCATATGTGCACTTGGCACAAGGACACCCTCGGCCGCATGATTGACTTTGTAGTTGTGTCATGGGATTTGCGGCCTCATGTTTTGGACACTCGGTGAAGAGAGGGGCAGAGCTTTCTACCAACCACCACCTGGTGGTGAGCTGGCTCCGATGGTAGGGGAGGATGCCGGTCAGACCTGGCAGGCCCAAACGCATTGTAAGGGTCTGCTGGGAACACCTAGCAGAGTCTCCTGAAGAACTTTGAACATGTCCGGAAGAACTTTGAACATGTCACGAGGGAGGTGCTGGACATTGGTGTGTTCCAACTATCGTAGATCACACTCCTCAGCCTTCCCGGTAAGGTCTATTCATGTGTAATGGAGAGGAGGAACCTCGGATCCAGGACGAACAGTGTGGTTTTCGTCCTGGTCGTGGAACGGTAGACCAGCTCTATACTCTCGGCAGGGTCCTTGAGTGTGCATGGGAGTTTGCCCATCTAGTCTACATAAGTTTTGTGGACTTGGAGAAGACATTCGACCTTGGCCCCCGGTAAATCCTGTGGGGAGTGCTCAGAGAGTATGGAGTATCGGCATGTCTGATTGTGGCGGGTGTCTCCCTGTATGATCAGTGTCAGAGCTTGGTCCGCATTGCCGGCAGTATGTTGTACCCCTTTCCAGTGAGGGTTGGACTCCGCCAAGGCTGCCCTTTGTCACCGATTCTGTTCATAACTTTAATGGACAGAATATCTAGGCGCAGTCATGGCTTTGAGGATCCCCTCAACGCCATGACTGCGCCTGGTTTGGTGGCTGCAGGATTAGGTCTCTGCTTTTTGCAGATGATGTGGTCCTGATGGCTTCAACTGGCCAAGATCTTCAGCTTTCATTGGATCGGTTCGCAGTGAAGCGACTGGGATGAGAATCAGCACCTCCAAGTCCGAGTCCATGGTTCTCGCCCGGGAAAGGGTGGAGTGCCATCTCGAGGTTGGGAAAGAGATCTTGCCCCAAGTGAAGGAGTTCAAGTACCTAGGAGTCTTGTTCACGAGTGAGGATAGAGTGGATTGTGAGATCTACAGGCGGATCGGTGCGGCGTCTTCAGTAATGAGGACGCTATATCGATCCGTTGTGGTGAAGAAGGAGCTGAGCCAGAAGGAAAAGCTTTCAATTTACCGGTCGATCAACGTTCCCATCCTCACCTATGGTCATGAGCTTTGGGTTATGACCGAAAGGACAAGGTCACGGGTACAAGCGGCCGAAATGAGTTTCCTCCGCCGGGTGGTGGGTCTCTCCCTTAGAGATAGGGTGAGAAGCTCTGTCATCTGGGAGGAACTCAGTGTAAAGCAGCTGCTCCTCCACATTGAGAGGAGCCAGATGAGGTGGTTCGGGCATCTGCTCAGGATGCCACCCGAACGCCTCCCTAGGTCCGAACGGCAGGAGGCCATGGGGAAGACCTAGGATCCATTGGAAAGACTATGGCCTGGGAACGCCTCGGGATCCCCCGAGAAGAGCTGGACGAAGTGGCTGGGGAGAGGGAAGTCTGGGCTCTCTGCTTAGGCTGCTGCCCCCGCAACCCGACCTCGGATAAGCGGAAGAAAATGGATGGATTTAGTATGACAGTTATACTGTCATATTGAGTGTGACAGTATACTGTCATAAAACCCAATTTTTGTATTTGCAAACCTGATTCTAGTAAAACTCACATCTATACAATATTACAGGCAATTTTGGACATAATGCACGTTTGGTTTTCGAGTTATGTTTATATAACTTTAATATATAGTATGACATCTATACTGTTATAATGAGTAAAAAAACTAACTTGTGTCCGTCATAAAACTCAATTTTTGTATTTGCAAACCTTACAAAAACAAATGATTCTAGTAAAACTCACATGGATTCAATATTACAGGCATTTTTAGACATTTTGCATGTTTGGTTTAGGAATCATGATGGAATACATTTGTATTGCTTTTTTCACATTATCTCAGCATTTTAAGAACTTACTGTCATATTGAGTAAAAAAAACGTTTTGTGTTTGCAAGCCTTAAAAAAACAACCGATTCTAGTAAAACTCACATTGATACAATATTACAGGCATGTTTAGACATCTTGCATGTTTGGTTTTGGAGTTATGTTTATATAACCTGCTTTCTGAGCCGCCACCTTTGTGGTTTGCGTGTCCCACTGATCCTAGGAGCTATGTTGTCCGGGGGCTTCTATGCCCCCTGATAGGGTCCCCCAAGACAAACAGGTCCTAGGTGAGGAATCAGACAAAGAGCAGCTCAAAGACCTTAATGAAAAGTACAAATCGAGGACCTAGATATTTTCTCGCCCGGACGCGGGTCACCGTGGCTCCCCTGTGGAGCCAGGCCCAGAGGTGGGGCACGATGGCGAGCGACTGGTGCCCATGGGGCCCAGCTCGAAGAGGCAACGTGGGTCCCCCCTGCAATAGGCTCACCACTCGTGGGCTGGGTCATAGAGGTCGGGTGCAGTGTTAGCTGGCGGAAGCCGAAGGCAGGGCACTTGGCGGTCCGATTATCGGCGACATAAGCTCACTCTTGGGACGTGGAACGTCACCTCGCGAGGTGGAGAAGTTCCCGGCTAGATAAAGCTGGACTCACTTCGACGCACAGCAAGGGCTCTGGAACCTGTTCTCTCAAGAGGGGTTGGACTCTCTTCCACTCTGGCGTTTGCAAGTAATGAGAGGCTGGGTTGGCAATTCTTGTTGCCCCCCGGCTCAAAGCCTGCACGTTGGACTTAACCCAGAAGACGAGATGGTAGCTTCCCTCCGCTTTCGGGTTGGGTGACGGGTCCTGACTGTTGTTGGTGTTTACGCACCAAACAGCAGCTCAGAGTACCCACTCTTTTTGGATTCCCTTGAGAGTGCTCCCTCGGGTGATTCCTTTGTTCTGCTGGGGGTCTTCAACGCTCATGTTGGCAACGACTTTGAAACCTGGAGAGTCGTGATTGGGAAAAATGGCCACCCGGATCTGAACCCAAGTGGTGCTTTGTAATTGGACTTTTGTGCTCGTCACGGATTGTCCATAACAAACACAATGTTCAAACATAAGGGTGTCCATATGTGCACTTGGCACCAGGACACCCTCGGCCGCAGTTCCATGATTGACTTTGTAGTTGTGTCATGGGATTTGCGGCCTCGTGTTTTGGACACTCGGGTGAAGAGAGGGGCGAGCTTTCTACCGATCACCACCTGGTGAGCTGGCTCCGATGGTGGGGTAGGATCCCGGACAGACCTGGCAGGCCCAAACGCATTGTGAGAGTCTTTTGGGAATGCCTAGCAGAGTCTCCTGTCAGAGAGAGTTTCTTTTTCCACCTCCGGAGGAACTTTGAACATGTCACAAAGGAGGTGCTGGACATTGAGTCTGAATGGATCATGTTCCGTGCCTCTCTTGTCAAGCCAGCTGATTGGAGCTGTGGCCGCAAGGTGTTTGGTGCCTGTCGTGGCGGTAATCCTAGAACCCCCTGGTGGCCACCAGCAGTGCGGGATGCCGTCAAGCTGAAGAAAGAGCTTATCTGGTCCTTTTGGCTCATGGGACTCCAGAGGCAGCGGGCATACCGACAGGCCAAGCAGTGCCTGGGGAATCTGTGGTGGGCTCTCCTATTTCTGGGGCTGAGGTTGCCAAGGTAGTTAAAAAGCTCCTCGGTGGCAAGGCCCCGGGGGTGGATGAGCTCCGTCCGGAGTTCCTTAAGGCTCTGGATGGTGTGGGGCTGTTTTAGTTGACAAGACTCTGCAACATCGCGTGGACATCAGGGGCGGTACCTCTGGATTGGCAGACCGGGGTGGTGGTTCCTCTCTTTAAGAAGGGGAACCGGAGGGTGTGTTCCAACTATCGTAGATCACACTCCTCAGCCTTCCCGGTAAGGTCTATTCATGTGTACTGGAGAGGAGGAACCTCGGATCCAGGACGAACACTGTGGTTTTCGTCCTGGTCGTGGAACGGTAGACCAGATCTATACTCTCGGCAGGGTCCTTGAGTGTGCATGGGAGTTTGTCCAACCAGTCTACATGTGCTTTGTGGACTTGGAGAAGACATTCGACCGTGGCCACCCCGGGAAGTCCTGTGGGGAGTGCTCAGAGAGTATGGGGAATCGGCATGTCTGATTGTGGCGGGTCGCTCCCTGTATGATCAGTGTCAGAGCTTGGTCCGCATTGCCAGCAGTAAGTCGGACCCCTTTCCAGTGAGGGTTGGACCGGAGTCCAACCCTCGTGTTGGCTGCCCTTTGTCACCAAATGTGTTCATACATTTTATGGACAGAATTTCTAGGCGCAGTCATGGCGTTGAGGGGATCCGGTTTGGTGGCTGCAGGATTAGGTCTCTCCTTTTTGCAGATGATGTGGTCCTTTTGGCTTTAACTGGCCAGGATCTTCAGCTCTCCTTGGATTGGTTCGCAGCCGAGTGTGAAGCGACTGGGATGAGAATCAGCACCTCCAAGTCCAAGGTTCTCGCCCGGGAAAGGGTGGAGTGCCATCTCGAGGTTGGGCAGGAGATCTTGCCCCAAGTGGATGAGTTCAAGTACCTGGAGTCTTGTTCATGAGTGAGGGAAGAGTGGATCGTGAGATGCACAGGCTGATCGGTGCGGCGTCTTCAGTAATGAGGACGCTATATCGATTCGTTGTGGTAAGAAGGAGCTGCGCCAGAAGGAAAAGCTCTCAATTTACCGGTCAATCTACGTTCCCATCCTCACCTATGGTCTTGAGCTTTGGGTTATGACCGAAAGGACAAGATCACGGGTACAAGTGGCCGAAATGAGTTTTCTCCGCTGGGTGGCGGGTCTCTCCCTTACTGTAAGAATTTTCACCGTTTAATTACAGTAACCTACTGGCAGCTAATGGTTCCAGTATAAAACTGTTTTTCTACAGCACACATACTGGGATTTATCACTACAGTTTATTACTTTAAAAAGTATCACAGTACTGTGCTGTATCAAATATACGCTTCACAGCATAATACTGTCATCTGTTTAGCGGCATTACACTGTTATTTTAGTGTATCTACTGTAATATCCATTAACAGTTAATTACAGTAAAATAATTGTAAGCACTATAGACTGAGCTTTACAGTATAATGCCACTAGAAGTTAATGAGTTGAACTTTTAATTTTTCAAAATCAAAACCCCTGCAATCTGCTGGCATAAAAATGACTGGAGAAATGGCCTTGCAAGATTATGTTTTTATTAACCAATTATTTTAAAGTGCATCAAATACATTCAATGTACATTTAGTGCATTCTTCTTATTTTCAGTAAAGCATTTTAACATTTATAACATGTCCACTTAATTTCTAACTGGAGACAAAACACTGAACACGAGTCCAGTGTTTAGTTGTCGGCTACATAAAGCCCCACTCAAAGTCTGTGAGATGTTTTATAAGGGTGGCTACGTGAGGATTTACAGTTGCTGACTTTTTCTGGACCAGCTTCCCGGTCTTCTTGGACACCACCTTTCCCTGGCTAGCCTTTGTTCCCCTCTCAGGGTTAACGCCAATGAATCGCCTAAAAAAGAGAGAAAGCATATTAGATATTGTGTTGTGATTGAAGATTACTTGCAGTCGATACAGAACCCCCCTCACATTGTTATTTAGGAATATGCACTGCACAAATATTAATATCAATTTTAGGATATATGTGAGCCTATACCATAACCACAGCTGTAGATGAGTGAATGCTCTAAAACCCATTAAGACAAATTCAGAGAGGAAGACAATGCTAAAGCCTCCCCAATCCCTCTCTCTATTTATGTTTTCTCTCCATCTACGGGACCGTGTATTTACGCTGATGTTTCCTGCTTTCACCCATTTAACATATCGTTACCTGCTCATTACCTATCTTCTCTGCATCCTGGGGTCACACTGGTGCTTCTTGCCTTTACCCATTCAACATATCTTTACCTGCACATTACCTACCTTCTCTGCATAGTGTGGTCACACTGGTGCTTTCTACCTTTACCCATTCAAAATATCTTTACCTGCACATTACCTACCTTCTCTGTATCCTGGAGTCAAGCTGGTGTTTCCTGCCTTTACTCATTCAACATATCTTTACCTGCACATTACCTACCTTCTCTGTATCCTGGTGTCTAGCTGGTGTTTCCTGCCTTCACCCATTCAACATATCTTTACCTGCACATTACCTACCTTCCCTGCATCCTTGGGTCACACTGGTGCTTCTTTCTTTCACCATACAACATATCTTCACCTGCACATACCTACCTTGTCTGCATGGCCTCGACCACACCTGCGCTTCCTTCTTTCACCCATTCAACATACCTTCACCCGCACATTACCTACCTTCCCTGCATAGTGGGGTCACACTGGTGCTTCCTGCCTTTACCCATTCAACATATCTTCACCCGCACATTACCTACTTGCTCTGCATTCTCGGGCCAAGCTGGTGCTTCCTGCCATCATCCAGTCAACATATCTTTACCTGCAAATTACCTACTTTTTCTGCATCCTGGGGTCAAACAGGTGCTTCCTTCTTTGACCCAGTCAACATATCTTTACCTGCACATTACCTACCTTCTCTGTATCCTAAAGTCAAACTGGTGCTTCGGTCCCTAATAAGAAGGTCCACAAAGGAACAGAAGAGTCATTGATTTAAGGCACCAAATTGGGGAAATGACAAGTCAAATTCCTGAACAGAGGTGAGAAATATAAAATAAAATATCCTAACAGTATTTTAACAGTATCAAGAGGATTTACCTTTGAACAAATTCCAATGTCCGAGGACCTTCCTCTTGGTATTCCAAGTTGAACACATAGTAGGTGGCAAGAAGGGCAGCAAGCCCTGAGATTAAGCTAGGTTGGACGCCTTTGCAGATGACATCACCTTCCATGCTGATCATCCAACCTTTTATTGTGACTTTGTCACCAGCAACTGGTACAGTCAAGAAATGCAGTTTATGTTCCTAAACAGTATCCAATATGGGTAGCATTTTAAAAGTATTTGGAATGGCCACCTCACTCGCTCTCTCTTTACTCTGTTTACATCTAGTCTCCTAAGGCAGTGGTTCTCAAATGGGGGTACGCGTACTCCTGGGGGTACTTGAAGGTATGCCAAGGGGTACGTGAGATTTTTTTTAAATATTCTAAAAATAGCAACAATTCAAAAATCCTTCATAAATATATTTATTGAATAATACTTCGACAAAATATGAATGTAAGTTCATAAACTGAACAACTAATCAAGTAGGCTATTCCATTCATTACCATAAAGCCAGAGTTTCCCCCATGCCATGATGGTTTGACCCTACCTGGCGGTGCCACACGGCACCAACTGTCAATCAACTATCCATGTAGAAAACAATGGAGGCTTGGTTAAAGCGTAGTGGACATGTTCCATAAATATTGATGTTAAAGATTTCTTTTTTTGTGAAGAAATGTTGAGAATGAAGTTCATGAAACCAGATGGATCTCTATTGCAATCCCCAAAGAGGGCACTTTAAGTTGATTACTTCTATGTGTAAAAATCTTTATTTATAATTGAATCACTTGTTTATTTTTCAACAAGTTTTTAGTTATTTTTATATCTTTTTTTCCAAATAGTTCAAGAAAGACCACAACAAATGAGCAATATTTTGCACTGTTATACAATTTAATAAATCAGAAACTGATGACATAGTGCTGTATTTTACTTCTTTATCTCTTTTTTTCAACCAAAAATGCTTTGCTCTGATTAGGGGGTACTTGAATTAAAAAAATGTTCACAGGGGTACATCACTGAAAAAAGGTTGAGAACCACTGTCCTAAGGCAGTGGTTCTCAACCTTTTTTCAGTGCTGTGAACATTTTTTTAATGCAAGTAGACCTCCATGTCTTCATAACAGGAATATCCTGAATTCTCAAGTTGCATATCACAATAGTCATCATCAGTGTTAATAACACAAGAGCTGCTTGGATTTGCTGTTGAGCAAGTCAAACTTCGTTCAGTGTAGCCGTAGTGCTTCCTTGACACGTGCGATGGGAAAGTAGACTTAACTGTAAATCTTTTTTCACATTGACTGAAGGGGCACGTAACTGTCCTACCTTCGGTAATATGACTTTTCAAATACAGGAGAAGGGCCCGTATATCATCGCACTTCGCGCTACATGAGACAATATTACAAGGTAAACCTTCTGCGCTATACATATCAGTCCTACTCTTGCCATATTTATGACGACGGCTGTGAGTTTTGAAGGCTGAGAAGTTGGAAAAAACTCTTGTGCATTTAGGGAAAGCACACTTAAACGATGCATTAGGCATACAACTATGACTTCGCATGTGTCTAACATACGCAATTACGTTGCTGCAAGTCGTAGCACATATGTTGCAAGTTATCATCTTTTATGATGACTATGACAAAAAAGAAGAAAACTTAGCTAGCTAGCATGCGGCGGTACATGCGCGTGGTCAACGATAGTGTCTGTGATGCTGACTGTGACGCTATGTCATTTCGGACTTTATAAATATATATATAAAGTAATTCAAACAGAAAATGACACATCAAGGTACAAGTGACTCTTACCTTGTTATCAAAAACACACGATGCAGTAGGATGGATTTAGCAGGGTCGGCCAGGTGAAATGAAGCTCGGTTGGACGAATTGTGGGCGGACCCAAGAAACAAGTCTGAAAAATACTGAATTACACTGTAGGTTTTACAGTAACTTACTGCTGGTCGATATTTTTTGAAAAATGCAACAAAATTTACAGTACTTAACTGCATTTAAGAAGAACATGATAGGTTGATTGGCAACACTAAATTGGCCCTAGTGTGTGAATGTGAGTGTGAATGTTGTCTGTCTATCTGTGTTGGCCCTGCGATGAGGTGGCGACTTGTCCAGGGTGTACCCCGCCTTCCGCCCGATTGTAGCTGAGATAGGCTCCAGCGACCCCGAAGGGAATAAGCGGTAGAAAATGGATGGATGGATGGAGTATATAACTGTAATTTTATTTTTTATTTTTACAGTAATTTTTTACAGTGAAGGTCATGGGTGTCAAACTCTGGCCCGTGGGCCAAATTTGGCCCAACGTGTAATTTGACTTGGCCCTTGAGGCAATATCAAATTAACACTAAAGCTGGACCGGCGATTATACATTGCGGCAGTGCCGCGGTAACACCGCATTCACCGCTACTTCTAATACTTGCCAAGACAAAAGTGACTCCAGCACTCCTCCCGAATTTTTTTTTTTTTTTTTTTCAGCTAGTCAAACGAGTGCCGGCCCAGTTTCATGTGAGTGCAACTTCTGCACCCACACACAATTGAATGCAACGCATACTTCATCAACAGCGATACAGGTTACACTGACGGTAGCCAAATAAAAAACTTTAACACTTTTAGAAATATACGCCACACTGTGAATCCACACCAAACAAGAATGACAAACACATTTCGGGAGAACATCCGCACCGTAACACAACATAAACACAACACAACAAATACCCAGAACCCTTTGTAGCACTAAATCTTCCGGGACGCTACAAGGTGTGTGTGTGTGTTGGGGGGGGGGTTTGGTGGTAGCGGGGGTGTATTTTGTAGCGTCCCGAAAGAGTTAGTGCTGCAAAAGATTCTGGGTATTTGTTCTTTTGTGTTCATGTTATGTTACGGTGCGGATGTTCTCCCGAAAAGTGTTTTTTATTTTTGTTTGGTGTGGGTTCACAGTGTGGCGTATATTTCTAACAGTGTTAAAGTTTTTTATACTGGCACCCTCAGTGTAACCTGTATCGCTGTTGATGAAGTATGCGTTGCATTCATTTGTGTATGCATGCTGAAGCTGCACATATCTTGTGACTGGGTGTGAATGATGTTAGAATTGGGTGTACGAGATATGACTGTTGAACACCTTCGTTCGATAATGAAAGTTACCTCAGCTCAAAGCCTGAGCCCCGACATTAAAGAACTAGCATCTAAAAAAAGATGCCAGGTATCTGGCTTGGGCGCATCAAATTAGATCAGTGTGTTGCAAACTGAGCAGTTTAAAGTCCTGAATGGTTGTTTTATTCATTGTTATTTTATTTTCAAATTTATTAGCCTGTGGAAAAAGTTAATGTTGATATTTACCTCAGAAGGCTGCAAATAGAAAAGAGGCATTCAATGTTTATTTAAATTGTATTTGATATGCAATTTATATTTTTTAATTATTATTATTATTATTTGAAACTCCATTTTGCATGTCACTATAAAGTTATATAAGCCTTGCTTGTTCAATATTCAATGCAAAACTTGTTTGGGTCCCTATTAAAAGGTTAATTTGTTCAACCTTGGCCCGCGGCTTTGTTCAGTTTTAAACTTTGGCCCACTCTGTATTTGAGTTTGACACCCCTGGTGAAGGTGAATCTCTGTCATCCTGGAGGCCACGGGGAAGACCCAGGACACATTGGGAACACTATGTCTCCCGGCTGGCCTGGGAACGCCTCGGGATCCCCTGACAAAAGGTCCTAGGTGAGGGATCAGACAAAGAGCAGCTCAAAGACCTTTATGAAAAGTACAAATCGAGGACCTAGATTTTTTCTCGCCCAGGCGCAGGTCACCGTGGCTCCCCTGTGGAGCCAGGCGCAGAGGTGGGGCACGATGGCGAGCGACTGGTGGCCGGGCCTGTCTCCATGGGGCCCTGCCGGGCTCAGCTCGAAGAGGCAACGTGGGTCAACCCTCCAATGGGCTCACCACTCATGGGCCCATTGAGGTCATAGAGGTCGGATGCAGTGTGAAAGGGCACTTGGCGAAGGCAGGGCACTTGGCGGTCCGATTATCGGCTACATAAGCTCGCTCTTGGGACGTGCAACGTCACCTCGCTGGGAGGGAAAGAGCCTGAGCTGGTGCGCGAGGTGAAGAAGTTCCGGCTAGATATAGTTGGACTCACTTCGACGCACAGCAAGGGCTCTGGAACCTGTTCTCTCAAGAGGGGCTGGACTCTCTTCCACTCTGGCGTTGCAAGCAATGAGAGGCTGGGGTGGCAATTGTTGTTGCTCAAAGCCTGCACGTTGGACTTTAACCCAGTAGCCGAGATGGTAGCTTCCCTCCGCCTTCGGGTTGGGTGACGGGTCCTGACTGTTGTTTGTGTTTACGCACCAAACAGCAGCTCAGAGTACCCACTCTTTTTGGATTCCCTTGAGGGAGTACTGGAGAGTGCTCCCTCGGGTGATTCCCTTGTTCTGTTGGGGGACTTCAATGCTCATGTTGGCAAGGACAGTGAAACCTGGAGAGTCGTGATTGGGAAAAATGGCCACCCGGATCTGAACCCAAGTGGTGCTTTGTTATTGGACTTTTGTGCTCGTCACGGATTGTCCATAACAAACACAATGTTCAAACATAAGGAAGAACTTTGAACATGTCACGAGGGAGGTGCTGGACATTGAGTCTGAGTGGACCATGTTCCGTGCCTCTCTTGTCGAGCCTGCTGATTGGAGCTGTGGCCGCAAGGTGTTGGGTGCCTGTCGTGGCGGTAATCCTAGAACTCGCTGGTGGCCACCAGCAGTGAGGGATGCCGTCAAGCTGAAGAAAGAGCCTATCGGGTCCTTTTGGCTCATGGGACTCCAGAGGCAGCGGGCATACCGACAGGCCAAGCAGTGCCTGGGGAATCTGTGGTGGACTCTCCTATTTCTGGGGCTTAGGTTGCCTAGGTAGTTAAAAAGCTCCTCTGTGGCAAGGCCCCGGTGGTGGATGAGTTCCTTAAGGCTCTGGATACTGTGGGGCTGTCTTGGTTGACAAGACTCTGCAACACCGCGTGAACATTGGGGGCGGTACCTCTGGATTGGCAGACCGGGGTGGTGGTTCCTCTCTTTAAGAAGGGGAACCGGAGGGTGTGTTCCAACTATCGTGAAACACACTCCTCAGCCTTCCCGGTAAGGTCTATTCATGTGTACTGGAGAGGAGGAAACTCGGATCCAGGACGAACAGTGTGGTTTTCGTCCTGGTCGTGGAACGGTAGACCAGGTCTATACTCTCGGCAGGGTCCTTGAGTGTGAAGCGACTGGGATGAGAATCAGCACCTCCATGTCCAAGTCCATGGTTCTCGCGCAGGAAAGGGTCGAGTGCCATCTCCAGGTTGGGGAGGAGATCTTGCCCCAAGTGGAGGAGTTCAAGTACCTAGGAGTCTTGTTCACGAGTGAGGATAGAGTGGATCGAGAGATCCACAGGCGGATTGGTGCGGCGTCTTCAGTATTGAGGACGCTATATCGATCCGTTGTGGTGAAGAAGGAGCTGAGCCAGAAGGAAAAGCTCTCAATTTACCGTCGATCTACGTTCCCAGCTTTGGGTTATGACCGAAAGGACAAGCGGCCGAAATGTGTTTCCTCTGCCGGGTGGTGGGTCTCTCCCTTAGAGACAGGGTGAGAAGCTCTGTCATCCGGGAGGAACTCAAAGTAAAGCCGCTGCTCCTCCACATTGAGAGGAGCCATGAGGTGGTTCGGGCATCTGCTCAGGATGCCACCCGAATGCCTCTAGGGAGGTGTGGCAGGAGGCCACGGGGAAGACCTAGGACACATTGGAAAGACTATGTCCCCGGCTGGCCTGGGAACGCCTCGGAATACCCCGAGAAGAGCTGGACGAAGTGGCTGGGGAGAGGGAAGTCTGGGATTTTCTGCTCAGGCTACTGCCTGACCTCGGATAAGCGGAAGAAAATGGATGGATTTAGAATGACAGTTATACTGTCAGATTGAGTACAAAAACTAACTAAACCTTACACAATATAATGTTTCTAGTAAAACTCACAAAGATACATATCTCCAGGCATTATTAGCCATTTTGCATGTGTGGTTTAGGAGTTATGTTTAAATAAATAACTGCCAGATTGAGTGTGACAGTAAACTGTCATAGTGAGTAAAACCCTTATTTTGTATTTGCAAACCTTACAAAAACAACTAAATCTAGTTAAACTCACACAGATACAATATTACAGGCATTTTTAGACATAATGCATGTTTGGTTTTAGAGTAATGTTTATATAACTTTCATATTTAGTATGACAGCTGTACTGTCATATTGAATAAAAAAAACAACTAACTTGTGTCTTTGCAAACCTTACAAAATACCATTTTTCTAGTAAAACTAACTAGATACATGCTCCAGGCATTATTAGCCATTTTGCATGTGTTGTTTGAGTTATGTTTAAAAAACTGTCATATTGAGTGTGACAGTATACTGTCATAAAACCCAATTTTTGTATTTGCAACCCTGATTCTAGTAAAACTCACATATATACAATATTACAGGCAGTTTTGGACATAATGCATGTTTGGTTTTGGAGTTATGTTTATATAACTTTCATATATAGTATGACAGCTAAACTGTTATATTGAGTAAAAAAACTAAGTTGTGTTTGTCATAAAACCCAATTTTTGTATTAGCAAACCATACAAATGATTCAAATAAAACTCACATGGATTCAATATTACAGGCATTTTCAGACATTTTGCATGTTTGGTTTAGGAATTATGTTGTGATACATTTGTATTGCTTTTTTCACATTATCTCAGGATTTTTAGAACATTACTGTCATATTGAGTAAAAAAATAATTTTTGTGTTTGCAAGCCTTAAAAAAAGCATATGTGTATGCATTATTAGCCATTTTTCAGGTGTGGTTTAGGAGTTATGTTTAAATAACTGTCATATTGAGTGTGGCGTTATACTGTCATAGTGAGTTAAAAAAAACTAACTTGTGTCTTTGCAAACCTTACAAAAGAAAATGTTTCTAGCAACACTCACAAAGATAATTTTTTTCACGCTATTAGACATGTTTCATGTGTATTTAGGAGTTATAATTAAATAACTTTCATATTGAGTGTTAAAGTTATAATGTCATTATGTGTAAAACCTAATTTTTGTATTTGCAAACCTTACAAAAACAATTGATTCTAGTAAAACTTATATAGATTCAATATTACAGGCATTTTTAGACAATTTACATGTTTGGTTTAAAAGTTGTGTTTGAATACATTTGTATTGCTTTTTTCGCATTATCTCAGGATTCTAAGATCATTACTTTCATATTGAGTAAAACACTACTTTTTGTTTTTGCAAACCTTACAAACTCACATGAATACATTATTATAAGCAATTTTAGACATGACACACGTTTGGTTTTGGAGTTATGTTTATATAACTTGTATATTTAGTATGACTGTTATACTGTCATATTGAATAAAAAAAAACTAGCTTGTGTCTTTCCAAACTTTACAAAATATCATTTTTCTAGTAAATCTAACAAAGATACATGTCTCCAGGCATTATTACCCATTTTGCATGGGTTGTTTAGGAATTATGTTTAAATACATTTTTATTGCTTTTTTCGCATTATCTCAGGATTCTTAGATCATTACTTTCATATTGAGTAAAAAACTACTTTTTGTTTTTGCAAACCTTACAAACTCACATAAATACATTATTACAGGCATTTTTAGACATAACACATGTTTGGTTTTGGAGTTATGTTTATATAACTTTTATATTTAATATGACTGTTATACTGTCATATTGAATTAAAAAAAACTAGCTTGTGTCTTTGCAAACTTTACAAAAGTTCATTTTTCTAGTAAAACTAACAAAGATACATGTCTCCAGGCATTATTAGCCATTTTGCATGGGTTGTTTAGGAATTATGTTTCAATAAATTTTTATTGCTTTTTTCGCATTATCTCAGGATTCTTAGATCATTACTTTCATATTGAGGAAAAAACTACTTTTTGTTTTTGCAAACCTTACAAACTCACATAAATACATTATTATAGGCAATTTTAGACATGACACACGTTTGGTTCTAGAGTTATGTTTATATAACTTTCATATTTAGTATGACTGTTATACTGTCTTATTGAATAAAAAACACTAGCTTGTGTCTTTGCAAACTTTACAAAATATCATTTTTCTAGTAAAACTAACAAAGATACATGTCTCCAGGCATTATTACCCATTTTGCATGGGTTGTTTAGGAATTATGTTTAAATAAATTTTTATTGCTTTTTTCGCATTATCTCAGGATTTTAAGATCATTACTTTCATATTGAGGAAAAAACTACTTTTTGTTTTTGCAAACCTTACAAACTCACATTAATACATTATTACAGGCATTTTTAGTCATGACACATGTTTGGTTTTGGAGTTATGTTTATATAACTTTCATATTTAGTATGACTGTTATACTGTCATATTGAATAAAAAACAACTAGCTTGTGTCTTTGCAAACTTTACAAAATATACCTTTCCTAGTAAAACTAACAAAGATACATGTCTCCAGGCATTATTACCCATTTTGCCTGGGTTGTTTAGGAATTATGTTTAAATAAATTTTTATTGCTTTTTTCGCATTATCTCAGGATTTTAAGATCATTACTTTCATATTGAGTAAAAAACTACTTTTTGTTTTTGCAAACCTTACAAACTCACATTAATACATTATTACAGGCATTTTTAGTCATGACACATGTTTGGTTTTGGAGTTATGTTTATATAACTTTCATATTTAGTATGACTGTTATACTGTCATATTGAATAAAAAACAACTAGCTTGTGTCTTTGCAAACTTTACAAAATATACCTTTCCTAGTAAAACTAACAAAGATACATGTCTCCAGGCATTATTACCCATTTTGCCTGGGTTGTTTAGGAATTATGTTTGAATACATTTTTATTGCTTTTTTTGCATTATCTCAGGATTCTTAGATCATTACTTTCATATTGAGTAAAAACTACTTTTTGTTTTTGCAAACCTTACAAACTCACGTTAATACATTATTACAGGCATTTTTAGACATGACACATGTTTGGTTTTGGAGTTATGTTTATAAACTTTTATATTTAATATGACTGTTATAATGTCATATTGAATAAATAAAAAACTGGCTTGTGTCTTTGCAAACTTTACAAAAGATCATTTTTCCAGTAAAACTAAAAAAGATACATGTCTCCAGGCATTATTAGCCATTTTGCATGGGTTGTTTAGGAATTATGTTTAAATACATTTTTATTGCTTTTTTTGCATTATCTCAGGATTCTAAAATCCTTACTTTCATATTGAGGAAAAAACTACTTTTTGTTTTTGCAAACCTTACAAACTCACGTTAATACATTATTACAGGCATTTTTAGACATGACACATGTTTGGTTTTGGAGTTATGTTTATATAACTTTTATATTTAATATGACTGTTATAATGTCATATTGAATAAAAAAAAACTGGCTTGTGTCTTTGCAAACTTTACAAAAGATCATTTTTCCAGTAAAACTAAAAAAGATACATGTCTCCAGGCATTATTAGCCATTTTGCATGGGTTGTTTAGGAATTATGTTTAAATACATTTTTATTGCTTTTTTCGCATTATCTCAGGATTCTAAAATCCTTACTTTCATATTGAGGAAAAAACTACTTTTTGTTTTTGCAAACCTTACAAACTCACATAAATACATTATTATAGGCAATTTTAGACATGACACACGTTTGGTTCTGGAGTTATGTTTATATAACTTTCATATTTAGTATGACTGTTATACTGTCTTATTGAATAAAAAAAACTAGCTTGTGTCTTTGCAAACTTTACAAAATATATATTTCCTAGTAAAACTAACAAAGATACATGTCTCCAGGCATTATTACCCATTTTGCCTGGGTTGTTTAGGAGTTATGTTTAAATACATTTTTATTGCTTTTTTCGCATTATCTCAGGATTCTAAGATCATTACTTTCATATTGAGTAAAAAACTACTTTTTGTTTTTGCAAACCTTACAAACTCTCATAAATACATTATTACAGACATTTTTAGACATGACACATGTTTGGTTTTGGAGTTATGTTTATATAACTTTTATATTTAGTATGACTGTTATACTGTCATATTGAATAAAAAAAAACTAGCTTGTGACTTTGCAAACTTTACAAAAGATAATTTTTCTAGTAAAACTAACAACGATACATGTCTCCAGGCATTATTAGACATTTTGCATGTGTTGTTTAGGAGTTATGTTTAAATACATTTTTATTGCTTTTTTCGCATTATCTCAGGATTCTAAGATCATTACTTTCATATTGAGTAAAAAACTACTTTTTGTTTTTGCAAACCTTACAAACTCACATTAATACATTATTACAGGCATTTTTAGACATGACACATGTTTGGTTTTGGAGTTATGTTTATATAACTTTCATATTTAGTAGGACTGTTATACTGTCATATTGAATAAAAAAAAAACTGGCTTGTGTCTTTGCAAACTTTACAAAAGATCATTTTTCCAGTAAAACTAAAAAAAGATACATGTTTCCAGGCATTATTAGCCATTTTGCATATATTGTTTAGGAGTAATGTTTAAATACATTTTTATTGCTTTTTTCGCATTATCTCAGGATTTTAAGAACATTACAGTCATATTGAGTAAAAAAACTACTTTTTGTGTTTGCAAGATTTAAAAAAGCATGTGTTTCGAGTAAAACGGCCAAGGATGCATTATTTCAGGCATTATTAGCCATTTTTCATGTGTGGTTTGAGTTATGGTTAAATAACTGTCATATACTGTCAGTTATGACATAGTAAGTAAAACCTAATTTATGTATTTGCAAACCTTACAAAATCATTTAAATCTAGTAAAACTCACATGGATTCAATATTACAGACATGTTTAGACATTTTGCATGTTTGGTTTAGGAATTATGTTGGAATCATTTTTATTAATTTGTTCGTATTATCTCAGAATTTTAGAACATTACTGTCATATTGAGTAAAAAAATAATTGTTGTGTTTGCAAGCCTTAAAAAAGCATATGTTTCGAGTAAAACTTATTATTTCAGGCATTGTTAGTCATTTTTCATGTGTAGTTTAAGAGTTATGTTTAAATAACTGTCATATTGAGTGTGGCAGTTATACTGTCATATTGAGTAAAAAAAATTAACCTGTCTTTGCAAACCTTACAAAAGAAAATGTTTCTAGTAACACTCACAAAGATAAATTTTTTCACGCATTATTAGACATGTTTCATGTGTGGTTAGGAGTTATAAATAAATAATTGTCATATTGAGTGTTACAGTTTTAATGTCATTATGTGTAAAACCTAATTTTTGTATTTGCAAACCTTACAAAAACAATTGATTCTAGTAAAACTTATATAGATTCAATATTACAGGCATTTTTAGACATTTTACATGTTTGGTTTAAAATTTGTGTTTGAATACATTTGTATTGCTTTTTTCGCATTATCTCAGGATTCTAAGAACATTACTTTCATATTGAGTAAAAAACTACTTTTTGTTTTTGCAAACCTTACAAACTCACATAAATACATTATTACAGGCATTTTTAGACATGACACATGTTTGGTTTTGGAGTTATGTTTATATAACTTTCATATTTAGTATGACTGTTATACTGTCATATTGAATAAAAAAAACTAGCTTGTGTCTTTGATATCTTTACAAAAGATCATTTTTTTAAACTAACAACGTTACATGTCTCCCTAGGCATTATTAGCCATTTTGCATGTGTTGTTTAGGAGTTAGGTTTAAATACATTTTTATTGCTTTTTTCCCATTATCTCAGGGTTCTAAGAACTTTAAAGTCAAGTAAAAAACTACTTTTTGTGTTTGCAAAACGTAAAACTCAGTAAAACTCCCAATGATTCATTATTTCATGCATTATTAGCCATTTTTTTGTGTGGTTTATGAGTTATGTTTAAATAACTGTCATATTGAGTGTGATTTTGTCATTGTGAGTAAAACCTCATTTTTGTATTTGCAAACCTTACAAAAACAACCAATTCTAGGAAAACTCACATTGATACAATATTACAGGCATGTTTAGACATATTGCATGTTTGGTTTTGGAGTTATATTTATATAACCTGCTTTCTGACCCGCCACCTTTGTGGTTTGCGTGTCCCACTGATCCAGGAACTATGTTGTCCGGGGGCTTCTATGGTCTCCCAAGACAAACAGGTCCTAGGTGAGGGATCAGACAAAGAGCAGCTCAAAGACCTTTATTAAAAGTACAATTGAGGACCTAGATTTTTTCTCGCCCAGACGCAGGTCACCTCTGGGCCTGTGGAGCCAGGCCCAGAGGTGTGGCACGATGGCGATTGACGGGCCTGTCCCCATGGGGCCCAGCCGTGCTCAGCTCAAAGAGGCAACGTGGATCCCCCCTCCAGGGCTCACCATTCATGGGCTGGGTCATAGAGGGTGCACTGTGAGCTGGGCGGAAGCCGAAGGCAGGGCACTTGGTGGTCCGATTATCGGCTACATAAGCTCGCTCTTGGGACATGGAACGTCACCTCGCTGGGAGGGAAGGAGCCTGAGCTGGTGCATGAGGTGGAGACGTTCCCGGCTAGATATAGTTGGACTCACAGCAAGGGCTCTGGAACCTGTTCTCTCAGAGGGGCTGGACTGAGCTGAACTTTCATTACTTGCAACGCCAGAGTGGAAGAGATTCCACACTGGCGTTGCAACTAATGAGAGGCTGGGGTGGCAATTCTTGTTGCCCCCCGGCTCAAAGCCTGCACGTTGGACTTTAAACCCAATAGACGAGATGGTAGCTTCCTTCAGCCTTCGGGTTGGGTGACGGGTCCTGACTGTTGTTTGTGTTTACACACCAAACAGCAGCTCAGAGTACCAACTCTTTTTGGATTCCCTTGAGGGAGTACTGGAGAGTGCTCCCTCGGGTGATTCCCTTGTTCTGCTGGTGGACTTCAACGCTATGTTGGCAACGACAGTGAAACCTGGAGAGTCGTGATTGGGAAAAATGGCCACCCGGATCTGAACCCAAGTGGTGCTTTGTTATTGGACTTTTGTGCTTGTCACGGATTGTCCATAACAAACACAATGTTCAAACATAAGGGTGTCCATATGTGCACTTGGCACAAGGACACCCTCGGCCGCATGATTTACTTTGTAGTTGTGTCATGGGATTTGCGGCCTCATGTTTTGGACACTCGGTGAAGAGAGGGGCAGAGCTTTCCACCAACCACCACCTGGTGGTGAGCTGGCTCCGATGGTAGGGGAGGATGCCGGTCAGACCTGGCAGGCCCGAACGCATTGTAAGGGTCTGCTGGGAACACCTAGCAGAGTCCCCTGAAGAACTTTGAACATGTCCGGAAGAACTTTGAACATGTCACGAGGGAGGTGCTGGACATTGAGTCTGAGTGGACCATGTTCCGTTCCTCTCTTGTTGAGCCAGCTGATTGAAGCTGTGGCCGCAAGGTGTTTGGTGCCTGTCGTGGCGGTAATCCACCAGCAGTGAGGGATGCTGTCAAGCTGAAGAAAGAGCCACCGGGTCCTTTTGGCTCATGGGACTCCAGAGGCAGTGGGCATACCGACAGGCCAAGCGAGACCTCCTCAGTCCCACCAACACGTCTTCCTCTGAGGAAACAGTGCCTGGGAAGTCTGTGGTGGGCTCTCCTATTTCTGGGGCTGAGGTTGCCAAGGTAGTTAAAAAGCTCCTCGGTGGCAAGGCCCCGGGGGTATGAGCTCCGTCCGGAGTTCCTTAAGGCTCTGGATGCTGTGGGGCAGTCTTGGTTGACAAGACTTTGCAACATTGCGTCTACATCGGGGGCGGGACCTCTGGATTGGCAGACCGGGGTGGTGGTTCCTCTCTTTAAGAAGGGGAACCGGTGAGGGTGTGTTCCAACTATCGTAGATCACACTCCTCAGCCTTCCCGGTAAGGTCTATTCATGTGTAATGGAGAGGAGGAACCTCTGATCCAGGACGAACAGTGTGGTTTTCGTCCTGGTCGTGGAACGGTAGACCAGCTCTATACTCTCGGCAGGGTCCTTGAGTGTGCATGGGAGTTTGCCCAACCAGTCTACATAAGTTTTGTGGACTTGGAGAAGACATTCGACCTTGGCCCCCGGTAAATCCTGTGGGGAGTGCTCAGAGAGTATGGAGTATCGGCATGTCTGATTGTGGCGGGTGTCTCCCTGTATGATCAGTGTCAGAGCTTGGTCCGCATTGCCGGCAGTATGTCGGACCCCTTTCCAGTGAGGGTTGGACTCCGCCAAGGCTGCCCTTTGTCACCGATTCTGTTCATAACTTTAATGGACAGAATATCTAGGCGCAGTCATGGCTTTGAGGATCCCCTCAACGCCATGACTGCGCCTGGTTTGGTGGCTGCAGGATTAGGTCTCTGCTTTTTGCAGATGATGTGGTCCTGATGGCTTCAACTGGCCAAGATCTTCAGCTTTCATTGGATCGGTTCGCAGTGAAGCGACTGGGATGAGAATCAGCACCTCCAAGTCCGAGTCCATGGTTCTCGCCCGGGAAAGGGTGGAGTGCCATCTCGAGGTTGGGAAAGAGATCTTGCCCCAAGTGAAGGAGTTCAAGTACCTAGGAGTCTTGTTCACGAGTGAGGATAGAGTGGATTGTGAGATCTACAGGCGGATCGGTGCGGCGTCTTCAGTAATGGACGCTATATCGATCCGTTGTGGTGAAGAAGGAGCTGAGCCAGAAGGAAAAGCTTTCAATTTACCGGTCGATCAACGTTCCCATCCTCACCATGGTCATGAGCTTTGGGTTATGACCGAAAGGACAAGGTCACGGGTACAAGCGGCCGAAATGAGTTTCCTCCGCCGGGTGGTGGGTCTCTCCCTTAGAGATAGGGTGAGAAGCTCTGTCATCTGGGAGGAACTCAGTGTAAAGCCTCTGCTCCTCCACATTGAGAGGAGCCAGATGAGGTGGTTCGGGCATCTGCTCAGGATGCCACCCGAACGCCTCCCTAGGTCCGAACGGCAGGAGGCCATGGGGAAGACCTAGGATACATTGGAAAGACTATGGCCTGGGAACGCCTCGGGATCCCCCGAGAAGAGCTGGACGAAGTGGCTGGGGAGAGGGAAGTCTGGGCTCTCTGCTTAGGCTGCTGCCCCCGCAACCCGACCTCGGATAAGCGGAAGAAAATGGATGGATTTAGTATGACAGTTATACTGTCATATTGAGTGTGACAGTATACTGTCATAAAACCCAATTTTTGTATTTGTAAACCTGATTCTAGTAAAACTCACATCTATACAATATTACAGGCAATTTTGGACATAATGCACGTTTGGTTTTGGAGTTATGTTCATATAACTTTAATATATAGTATGACATCTATACTGTTATAATGAGTAAAAAAACTAACTTGTGTCTGTCATAAAACTCAATTTTTGTATTTGCAAACCTTACAAAAACAAATGATTCTAGTAAAACTCACATGGATTCAATATTACAGGCATTTTTAGACATTTTGCATGTTTGGTTTAGGAATTATGTTGGAATACATTTGTATTGCTTTTTTTCACATTATCTCAACATTTTAAGAACTTACTGTCATATTGAGTAAAAAAAACTTTTTGTGTTTGCAAGCCTTAAAAAAACAACCGATTCTAGTAAAACTCACATTGATACAATATTACAGGCATGTTTAGACATCTTGCATGTTTGGTTTTGGAGTTATGTTTATATAACCTGCTTTCTGAGCCGCCACCTTTGTGGTTTGCGTGTCCCACTGATCCTAGGAGCTATGTTGTCCGGGGGCTTCTATGCCCCCTGGTAGGGTCCCCCAAGACAAACAGGTCCTAGGTGAGGAATCAGACAAAGAGCAGCTCAAAGACCTTTATGAAAAGTACAAATCGAGGACCTAGATATTTTCTCGCCCGGACGCGGGTCACCTTGGCTCCCCTGTGGAGCCAGGCCCAGAGGTGGGGCACGATGGCGAGCGACTGGTGCCCATGGGGCCCAGCTCGAAGAGGCAACGTGGGTCCCCCCTGCAATAGGCTCACCACTCATGGGCTGGGTCATAGAGGTCGGGTGCAGTGTTAGCTGGGCGGAAGCCGAAGGCAGGGCACTTGGCGGTCCGATTATCGGCTACATAAGCTCGCTCTTGGGACGTGGAACGTCACCTCGCGAGGTGGAGAAGTTCCCGGCTAGATAAAGCTGGACTCACTTCGACGCACAGCAAGGGCTCTGGAACCTGTTCTCTCAAGAGAGGTTGGACTCTCTTCCACTCTGGCGTTGCAAGTAATGAGAGGCTGGGTTGGCAATTCTTGTTGCCCCCCGGCTCAAAGCCTGCACGTTGGACTTAACCCAGAAGACGAGATGGTAGCTTCCCTCCGCTTTCGGGTTGGGTGACGGGTCCTGACTGTTGTTGGTGTTTACGCACCAAACAGCAGCTCAGAGTACCCACTCTTTTTGGATTCCCTTGAGAGTGCTCCCTCGGGTGATTCCTTTGTTCTGCTGGGGGTCTTCAACGCTCATGTTGGCAACGACTTTGAAACCTGGAGAGTCGTGATTGGGAAAAATGGCCACCCGGATCTGAACCCAAGTGGTGCTTTGTTATTGGACCCCAAGTGGTGCTTTGTTATTGGACTTTTGTGCTCGTCACGGATTGTCCATAACAAACACAATGTTCAAACATAAGGGTGTCCATATGTGCACTTGGCACAAGGACACCCTCGGCCGCAGTTCCATTATTGACTTTGTAGTTGGGTCATGGGATTTGCGGCCTCATGTTTTGGACACTCGGGTGAAGAGAGGGGCGAGCTTTCTACCGATCACCACCTGGTGAGCTGGCTCCGATGGTGGGGTAGGATCCCGGACAGACCTGGCAGGCCCAAACGCATTGTGAGAGTCTTTTGGGAATGCCTAGCAGAGTCTCCTGTCAGAGAGAGTTTCCTTTTCTACCTCCGGAGGAACTTTGAACATGTCACAAAGGAGGTGCTGGACATTGAGTCTGAATGGATCATGTTCCGTGCCTCTCTTGTCAAGCCAGCTGATTGGAGCTGTGGCCGCAAGGTGTTTGGTGCCTGTCGTGGCGGTAATCCTAGAACCCGCTGGTGGCCACCAGCAGTGCGGGATGCCGTCAAGCTGAAGAAAGAGCTTATCTGGTCCTTTTGGCTCATGGGACTCCAGAGGCAGCGGGCATACCGACAGGCCAAGCAGTGCCTGGGGAATCTGTGGTGGGCTCTCCTATTTCTGGGGCTGAGGTTGCCAAGGTAGTTAAAAAGCTCCTCGGTGGCACCGTCCGGAGTTCCTTAAGGCTCTGGATGCTGTGGGGCTGTTTTAGTTGACAAGACTCTGGAACACCGCATGGACATCAGGGGCGGTACCTCTGGATTGGCAGACCGGGGTGGTGGTTCCTCTCTTTAAGAAGGGGAACCGGAGGGTGTGTTCCAACTATCGTAGATCACACTCCTCAGCCTTCCCGGTAAGGTCTATTCATGTGTACTGGAGAGGAGGAACTTCGGATCCAGGACGAACAGTGTGGTTTTCGTCCTGGTCGTGGAACGGTAGACCAGCTCTATACTCTCGGCAGGGTCCTTGAGTGTGCATGGGAGTTTGTCCAACCAGTCTACATGTGCTTTGTGGACTTGGAGAAGACATTCGACCGTGGCCACCCCGGGAAGTCCTGTGGGGAGTGCTCAGAGAGTATGGGGTATCGGCATGTTTGATTGTGGCGGGTCGCTCCCTGTATGATCAGTGTCAGAGCTTGGTCCGCATTGCCAGCAGTAAGTCGGACCCCTTTCCAGTGAGGGTCGGACCGGAGTCCAACCCTCGTGTTGGCTGCCCTTTGTCACCAAATGTGTTCATAAATTTTATGGACAGAATTTCTAGGCGCAGTCATGGCGTTGAGGGGATCCGGTTTGGTGGCTGCAGGATTAGGTCTCTCCTTTTTGCAGATGATGTGGTCCTTATGGCTTTAACTGGCCAGGATTTTCAGCTCTCATTGGATTGGTTCGCAGCCGAGTGTGAAGCGACTGGGATGAGAATCAGCACCTCCAAGTCCGAGGTTCTCGTCCGGGAAAGGGTGGAGTGCCATTTCGAGGTTGGGCAGGAGATCTTGCCCCAAGTGGATGAGTTCAAGTACCTGGAGTCTTGTTCATGAGTGAGGGAAGAGTGGATCGTGAGATGCACAGGCTGGCGGCCGAAATGAGTTTTCTCCGCTGGGTGGCGGGTCTCTCCCTTACTGTAAAAATTTTCACCGTTTAATTACAGTAACCTACTGGCAGCTAATGGTTCCAGTATAAAACTGTTTTTCTACAGCACACATACTGTGATTTATCACTACAGTTTATTACTGTAAAAAGTATCACAGTACTGTGCTGTATCAAATATGCGCTTCACAGCATAATACTGTCATCTGTTTAGCGGCATTACACTGTTATTTTAGTGTATCTACTGTAATATCCATTAACAGTTAATTACAGTAAAATAATTGTAAGCACTATAGACTGAGCTTTACAGTATAATGCCACTAGAAGTTAATGAGTTGAACTTTTAATTTTTCAAAATCAAAACCCCTGCAAACTGCTGGCATAAATATGACTGGAGAAATGGCCTTGCAAGATTATGTTTTTATTAACCAATTATTTTAAAGTGCATCAAATACATTCAATGTACATTTAGTGCATTCTTCTTATTTTCAGTAAAGCATTTTAACATTTATAACATGTCCACTTAATTTCTAACTGGAGACAAAACACTGAACACGAGTCCAGTGTTTAGTTGTCGGCTACATAAAGCCCCACTCAAAGTCTGTGAGATGTTTTATAAGGGTGGCTACGTGAGGATTTACAGTTGCTGCCTTTTTCTGGACCAGCTTCCCGGTCTTCTTGGACACCACCTTTCCCTGGCTAGCCTTTGTTCCCCTCTCAGGGTTAACGCCAATGAATCGCCTAAAAAAGAGAGAAAGCATATTAGATATTGTGTTGTGATTGAAGATTACTTGCAGTCGATACAGAACCCCCCCTCACATTGTTATTTAGGAATATGCACTGCACAAATATTAATATCAATTTTAGGATATATGTGAGCCTATACCATAACCACAGCTGTAGATGAGTGAATGCTCTAAAACCCATTAAGACAAATTCAGAGGAAGACAATGCTAAAGCCTCCCCAATCCCTCTCTCTATTTATGTTTTCTCTCCATCTACGGGACCGTGTATTTACGCTGATGTTTCCTGCTTTCACCCATTTAACATATCGTTACCTGCTCATTACCTATCTTCTCTGCATCCTGGGGTCACACTGGTGCTTCTTGCCTTTACCCATTCAACATATCTTTACCTGCACATTACCTACCTTCTCTGCATAGTGTGGTCACACTGGTGCTTTCTACCTTTACCCATTCAAAATATCTTTACCTGCACATTACCTACCTTCTCTGTATCCTGGAGTCAAGCTGGTGTTTCCTGCCTTTACTCATTCAACATATCTTTACCTGCACATTACCTACCTTCTCTGTATCCTGGTGTCTAGTTGGTGTTTCCTGCCTTCACCCATTCAACATATCTTTACCTGCACATTACCTACCTTCCCTGCATCCTTGGGTCACACTGGTGCTTCTTTCTTTCACCATACAACATATCTTCACCTGCACATGCCTACCTTGTCTGCATGGCCTCGACCACACCTGCGCTTCCTTCTTTCACCCATTCAACATACCTTCACCCGCACATTACCTACCTTCCCTGCATAGTGGGGTCACACCGGTGCTTCCTGCCTTTACCCATTCAACATATCTTCACCCGCACATTACCTACTTGCTCTGCATTCTCGGGTCAAGCTGGTGCTTCCTGCCATCATCCAGTCAACATATCTTTACCTGCAAATTACCTACTTTTTCTGCATCCTGGGGTCAAACAGGTGCTTCCTTCTTTGACCCAGTCAACATATCTTTACCTGCACATTACCTACCTTCTCTGTATCCTAAAGTCAAACTGGTGCTTCGGTCCCTAATAAGAAGGTCCACAAAGGAACAGAAGAGTCATTGATTTAAGGCACCAAATTGGGGAAATGACAAGTCAAATTCCTGAACAGAGGTGAGAAATATAAAATAAAATATCCTAACAGTATTTTAACAGTATCAAGAGGATTTACCTTTGAACAAATTCCAATGTCCGAGGACTTTCCTCTGGGTATTCCAAGTTGAACACATAGTAGGTGGCAAGAAGGGCAGCAAGCCCTGAGATTAAGCTAGGTTGGACGCCTTTGCAGATGACATCACCTTCCATGCTGATCATCCAACGTTTTATTGTGACTTTGTCACCAGCAACTGGTACAGTCAAGAAATGCAGTTTATGTTCCTAAACAGTATCCAATATGGGTAGCATTTTAAAAGTATTTGGAATGGCCACCTCACTCGCTCTCTCTTTACTCTGTTTACATCTAGTCTCCTAAGGCAGTGGTTCTCAAATGGGGGTACGCGTACTCCTGGGGGTACTTGAAGGTATGCCAAGGGGTACGTGAGATTTTTTTAAAATATTCTAAAAATAGCAACAATTCAAAAATCCTTCATAAATATATTTATTGAATAATACTTCGACAAAATATGAATGTAAGTTCATAAACTGAACAACTAATCAAGTAGGCTATTCCATTCTTTACCATAAAGCCAGAGTTTCCCCCATGCCATGATGGTTTGACCCTACCTGGCGGTGCCACACGGCACCAACTGTCAATAAACTATCCATGTAGAAAACAATGGAGGCTTGGTTAAAGCGTAGTGGACATGTTCCATAAATATTGATGTTAAAGATTTCTTTTTTTGTGAAGAAATGTTGAGAATGAAGTTCATGAATCCAGATGGATCTCTATTGCAATCCCCAAAGAGGGCACTTTAAGTTGATTACTTCTATGTGTAAAAATCTTTATTTATAATTGAATCACTTGTTTATTTTTCAACAAGTTTTTAGTTATTTTTATATCTTTTTTTCCAAATAGTTCAAGAAAGACCACAACAAATGAGCAATATTTTGCACTGTTATACAATTTAATGAATCAGAAACTGATGACATAGTGCTGTATTTTACTTCTTTATCTCTTTTTTTCAACCAAAAATGCTTTGCTCTGATTAGGGGGTACTTGAATTAAAAAAATGTTCACAGGGGTACATCACTGAAAAAAGGTTGAGAACCACTGTCCTAAGGCAGTGGTTCTCAACCTTTTTTCAGTGCTGTGAACATTTTTTTAATGCAAGTAGACCTCCATGTCTTCATAACAGGAATATCCTGAATTCTCAAGTTGCATATCACAATAGTCATCATCAGTGTTAATAACACAAGAGCTGCTTGGATTTGCTGTTGAGCAAGTCAAACTTCGTTCAGTGTAGCCGTAGTGCTTCCTTGACACGTGCGATGTGAAAGTAGACTTAACTGTAAATCTTTTTTCACATTGACTGAAGGGGCACGTAACTGTCCTACCTTCGGTAATATGACTTTTCAAATGCAGGAGAAGGGCCCGTATATCATCGCACTTCGCGCTACATGAGACAATATTACAAGGTAAACCTTCTGCGCTATACATATCAGTCCTACTCTTGCCATATTTATGACGACGGCTGTGAGTTTTGAAGGCTGAGAAGTTGGAAAAAACTCTTGTGCATTTAGGGAAAGCACACTTAAACGATGCATTAGGCATACAACTATGACTTCGCATGTGTCTAACATACGCAATTACGTTGCTGCAAGTCGTAGCACATATGTTGCAAGTTATCATCTTTTATGATGACTATGACAAAAAAGAAGAAAACTTAGCTAGCTAGCATGCGGCGGTACATGCGCGTGGTCAACGATAGTGTCTGTGATGCTGACTGTGGCGCTATGTCATTTCGGACTTTATAAATATATATATAAAGTAATTCAAACAGAAAATGACACATCAAGGTACAAGTGACTCTTACCTTGTTATCAAAAACACACGATGCAGTAGGATGGATTTAGCAGGGTCGGCCAGGTGAAATGAAGCTCGGTTGGACGAATTGTGGGCGGACCCAAGAAACAAGTCTGAAAAATACTGAATTACACGTAAACAGAAAATCTAAAATGGCATTGCTGAGACAGGGAAAGAAGCTGAAGGGAACAAATGTGTACATGAATGAGCATCTCACAAAACGCAATGCTGGAATCGCCAAGAAAGCACGCGACTTGAGAAGGCAGGGAAAAATCCAGGGAACTTGGAGCACCAACTGTAAAATCTACATCAAGCTGAATGGAGGTCCAGAAGCAAGAGTAATTGTTGTCCATGACATCAAGGACCTGGACAATTTTTAAAGTTTACACAGCTACCAAAACAACGATGATAATGGACTCTGACAGAAAACAAACACCCAAATTCAACATCGACACTACTATGTTCCAAGGGACGACTAAACAAGAGGACCTACATTCAGGATTACATTCACCTACACTTATTGAGATTATTGAAACAACATCAAAGATTGTTGAACAAGAAAATATGGAACTAAAAAATTTCTGCAACAAAGATTACAAAAACCAGGATTTGGAAAATGATATAGATCCAGATACACATTTTTTCTCCCACATCAGTAATAATTGTTTTTATTATACAGATGATCAATATAATAGCAACATTACTTGCGATAACAAATTGTCAATTATTCATTTTAATAGCAGAAGCTTGTATGCAAACTACAACAACATTAAGAACTTTTTGGAACACATCAACGAACCATTCAAAGTGATTGCTGTTACAGAAACATGGATTGATGATAAAAAAGGAATAGATTTTGATCTGGAGGGATATGAACTAAACTACATCAACAGAACCAACAAAAATGGAGGAGGAGTAGCTGTGTACGTGATGAAGAACCTGAACTACAAAGTGGTAAAAAACATGTCATTTGCTATAGATAATATCTTAGAATGTATAACCATTGAAATATGTCAGGAAAAAAGCAAAAACATCTTCATCAGTTGTATATATAGATCACCTAAGTCAAGTATAGAAACATTTGAAGAATGGATCAAGGCTACTTACATGGATAATGGTGAAAGAATAATGTTCTTATGTGGTGACTTTAATATTGACTTATTGAACCCTAACAAGCAAAAGTCTATTGATGACTTCATTGATACAATGTACAGCATCAGTTTATATCCAAAAATCACAAAGCCAAGTAGAATCACAGCACACTGTGCCACGCTTATTGATAATATTTTTACCAATGAGTTTGACAATAACACTACAAGTGGTCTACTTATTACCGACGTTAGTGATCATCTGCCAGTTTTTACAATATATGATGGACACTACAAGAAGAAAATGGAAGACAAAAGGACATTTCGAAGACTGTGCACAGAGAAGAGGATGACTGCTTTCAAAATTGAGCTACAAAAGCAAGATTGGGACAATGTGTACAATGAAAAAGAGGTTGATGAAGCATATGAACATTACTTAAACAAGTTCATAATACTTTATGACAAACATTGTCCATGGATACAACTTAGTAATAAACAGAGAAAGAATAACCAACCATGGATGACAAAAGGATTAAAAAATGCTTGTAAGAAGAAGAATACACTGTATAGAGAATTTATAGCACAAAGAACTATAGAGGCAGAAATTAAGTACAAAAAGTATAAAAACAAGTTAACAGAAATACTACCATCATGTAGAAAAGAATATTACAGTGAATTATTGGACAGGAACAAAAATAATATGAGAGCAACATGGGGCATCCTCAATAGCATTATTAAAAATGGCACAAAGAGGGACTACCCTCAATACTTTTTAGACGGAAATAAAAACAATGACAACATAAAGGAAGTAGTTGAAAGCTTCAATAATTATTTTGTAAATATTGGACCAAAATTGGAAGAAAGGATTCCAGACCCAGTTCCAATTGAGGACTATAATGATACCATAGAGCGAAATCCCAACTCCATGTTCCTCAGTAATGTGACACAGGAGGAAATAGTTATAATCGTGAAAAAATGTAAATCTAAGACTTCAACTGATTGTAATGGAATTGATATGGACACGATAAAAAAGGTTATAGAAGAGATCTCAGGACCATTAATGTATATTAGTAACCTATCATTTCAAACAGGTACATTCCCAAACAAAATGAAAATAGCTAAAGTTGCACCAATTTATAAGACTGGAGATAAACATCAATTTACAAATTATAGACCTGTTTCTTTACTTCCACAATTTTCTAAAATCATTGAAAAACTGTTTAATAACAGATTAGAGAGTTTCATAAATAAAAATAGAATACTCGAAGAGAACCAATATGGATACAGAGCTAATGTCTCAACTTCAATGGCTTTAATTGAAATTACAGAAGAAATTACCAATGCAATAGACAGTAAAAAATGTGCAGCAGCAGTTTTTATGGATCTAACTAAAGCATTTGACACAATTAATCACAATATTTTAATCAAAAAACTAGAACAATATGGCATCAGAGGGTTAGTCTTAAACTGGATAAGAAGTTATCTAACGAACAGGAAACAATACGTGAAGCTAGGCGAACACACGTCTACAACACTAAATATATCCTGTGGTGTACCTCAGGGATCAATATTAGGACCTAAATTATTCAATCTCTATATAAATGACATTTGTAAAGTTACAAAAGATTTAAAGTTAGTATTATTTGCGGATGA
This sequence comes from Entelurus aequoreus, assembly GCF_033978785.1. Lineage (NCBI taxonomy): Eukaryota > Metazoa > Chordata > Actinopteri > Syngnathiformes > Syngnathidae > Entelurus > Entelurus aequoreus. Next base: position 21,650,246 of record NC_084745.1, on the reverse strand, counting down.
TACAACAGCGTTTTGTTCAGGAGAGAACACACAGGAGATAATACAAATAATAGCAGAAGAAATTAACAAATTAAAAAGATGGTTTGACAAAAACAGACTATCGTTGAATCTTAGTAAAACTAAAATAATGCTATTTGGTAATAGTAGAAGAGAAAGTCAAACACAAATACAAATAGACGGAATAGAAATTGAAAGAGTAAATGAAACCAAATTTCTAGGTATAGTGATTGATGATAAATTGAACTGGAAATCTCACGTAAAAAATATACAACATAAAGTAGCAAGAAACACGTCAATAATGAATAAAGCAAAACATGTTCTAGACACAAAATCACTTCATAGTCTATACTGCTCACTAGTGTTACCATATCTGAGCTACTGTGTAGAAATATGGGGAAATAATTACAAAAGTACACTTCATTCATTAACGGTGTTACAAAAAAGATCAGTTAGAATAATACATAATGTTGGATATATAGAACATACAAATCCTTTATTTATTGAATCAAAGATACTGAAATTCCACGACATAGTGAATTTGCAAACAGCTAAAATTATGCACAAAGCAAACTATAACCTGCTACCCAAGAATATACAACAATTCTTCTCAACAAAAGAGGAGAAATACAATCTTAGAGAAAAATGTAATTTAAAACATTTGTACGCACGTACAACACTTAAGACCTTCAGTATATCAGTATGTGGAATTAAATTATGGAATGGATTAAGCAAAGCAATCAAACAATGTACTAATATGATCCACTTCAAGAAACTCTTCAAACTTAAAGTGTTTACAAAGTACAAAGAAGAAGAACCATGACAAACATTTTCAATTTATTTCATCCATTCATTCATTCATTCTTAAAGTAATCTTACTTATCTCATCATATGAAATATGACTTTCTTCACCAATTATTATTATTAAATTATTACTATTATTTATTTATTTATTTTTATTGTGATTACATATGGAGTTTATTGTGAAAAAATTGAGAACAGGAAGTGAATAAAAAAAAGTTTCAGCAACTGTTATGTAAAGAAAAGGGGTAGGATTAAATAAGCTCTGCTTCTTCCTACTCCTTTTCGAACATGTTGAAAAGAGAAACTGGAAATTGTGATGTATCATGTTGTATGCTTGCATGTTCGAAATAAACTCAAACTCAACTCAACACTGTAGGTTTTACAGTAACTTACTGCTGGTCGATATTTTTTGAAAAATGCAACACAATTTACAGTACTTAACTGCATTTAAGAAGAACATGATAGGTTTATTGGCAACACTAAATTGGCCCTAGTGTGTGAATGTGAGTGTGAATGTTGTCTGTCTATCTGTGTTGGCCCTGCGATGAGGTGGCGACTTGTCCAGGGTGTACCCCGCCTTCCGCCCGATTGTAGCTGAGATAGGCTCCAGCGACCCCGAAGGGAATAAGCGGTAGAAAATGGATGGATGGATGGAGTATATAACTGTAATTTTATTTTTTATTTTTACAGTAATTTTTTACAGTGAAGGTCATGGGTGTCAAACTCTGGCCCGTGGGCCAAATTTGGCCCAACGTGTAATTTGACTTGGCCCTTGAGGCAATATCAAATTAACACTAAAGCTGGACCGGCGATTATACATTGCGACAGTGCCGCGGTAACACCGCATTCACCGCTACTTCTAATACTTGCCAAGACAAAAGTGACTCCAGCACTCCTCCCGAATTTTTTTTTTTTTTTTCAGCTAGTCAAACGAGTGCCGGCCCAGTTTCATGTGAGTGCAGCTTCTGCACCCACACACAATTGAATGCAACGCATACTTCATCAACAGCGATACAGGTTACACTGACGGTAGCCAAATAAAAAACTTTAACACTTTTAGAAATATACGCCACACTGTGAATCCACACCAAACAAGAATGACAAACACATTTCGGGAGAACATCCGCACCGTAACACAACATAAACACAACACAACAAATACCCAGAACCCTTTGTAGCACTAAATCTTCCGGGACGCTACAAGGTGTGTGTGTGTGTTGGGGGGGGGGGGGGTTGGTGGTAGCGGGGGTGTATTTTGTAGCGTCCCGAAAGAGTTAGTGCTGCAAAAGATTCTGGGTATTTGTTCTTTTGTGTTCATGTTATGTTACGGTGCGGATGTTCTCCCGAAAAGTGTTTTTTATTTTTGTTTGGTGTGGGTTCACAGTGTGGCGTATATTTCTAACAGTGTTAAAGTTTTTTATACTGGCACCCTCAGTGTAACCTGTATCGCTGTTGATGAAGTATGCGTTGCATTCATTTGTGTATGCATGCTGAAGCTGCACATATCTTGTGACTGGGTGTGAATGATGTTAGAATTGGGTGTACGAGATATGACTGTTGAACACCTTCGAAAGTTACCTCAGCTCAAAGCCTGAGCCCCGACATTAAAGAACTAGCATCTAAAAAAAGATGCCAGGTATCTGGCTTGGGCGCATCAAATTAGATCAGTGTGTTGCAAACTGAGCAGTTTAAAGTCCTGAATGGTTGTTTTATTCATTGTTATTTTATTTTCAAATTTATTAGCCTGTGGAAAAAGTTAATGTTGATATTTACCTCAGAAGGCTGCAAATAGAAAAGAGGCATTCAATGTTTATTTAAATTGTATTTGATATGCAATTTATATTTTTTAATTATTATTATTATTATTTGAAACTCCATTTTGCATGTCACTATAAAGTTATATAAGCCTTGCTTGTTCAATATTCAATGCAAAACTTGTTTGGGTCCCTATTAAAAGGTTAATTTGTTCAACCTTGGCCCGCGGCTTTGTTCAGTTTTAAACTTTGGCCCACTCTGTATTTGAGTTTGACACCCCTGGTGAAGGTGAATCTCTGTCATCCTGGAGGCCACGGGGAAGACCCAGGACACATTGGGAACACTATGTCTCCCGGCTGGCCTGGGAACGCCTCGGGATCCCCTGACAAAAGGTCCTAGGTGAGGGATCAGACAAAGAGCAGCTCAAAGACCTTTATGAAAAGTACAAATCGAGGACCTAGATTTTTTCTCGCCCAGGCGCAGGTCACCGTGGCTCCCCTGTGGAGCCATGCGCAGAGGTGGGGCACGATGGCGAGCGACTGGTGGCCGGGCCTGTCTCCATGGGGCCCTGCCGGGCTCAGCTCGAAGAGGCAACGTGGGTCAACCCTCCAACGGGCTCACCACTCATGGGCCCATTGAGGTCATAGAGGTCGGATGCAGTGTGAACTGGGCGGTAGCCGAAGGCAGGGCACTTGGCGGTCCGATTATCGGCTACATAAGCTCGCTCTTGGGACGTGCAACGTCACCTCGCTGGGAGGGAAAGAGCCTGAGCTGGTGCGCGAGGTGAAGAAGTTCCGGCTAGATATAGTTGGACTCACTTCGACGCACAGCAAGGGCTCTGGAACCTGTTCTCTCAAGAGGGGCTGGACTCTCTTCCACTCTGGCGTTGCAAGCAATGAGATGAACGAGATTTCTCTACAGAATTTCCTCTCTGGTCAACAAAAGCACCTTGAGGATTCTGGCGGGAACTCTCGTTCAACCCTTTTTCGATTACGCATGCACCTCCTGGTACCCTAGCACCTCCAAAACCCTCAAATCTAAACTCCAAACATCTCAGAACAAGCTAGTCAGGTTACTTCTAGACCTCCACCCCAGATCCCACCTCACTCCTACCCACTTCTCTAAAGTGGGCTGGCTCAAGGTGGAGGACAGAGTTAAACAACTTGCACTGAGCCTAGTCTATAAAATCCGCTACACCTCCCTGATACCGAAGTACATGTCAAACTACTTCCTTAACGTAAATGACCGCCATAACCACAACACCAGGGGGTGCTCCACTAACCACGTTAAACCCAGATTCCGAACTAACAAAGGTCTTAACTCATTCTCTTTCTATGCCACATCAATGTGGAATGCGCTCCCAACAGGTATAAAAGAAAGGGCATCTCTATCCTCCTTCAAAACCGCTATAAAAGTTCACCTCCAGGCAGCTACAACCCTAAACTAACACCCTCCCCGGATTGCTAATAATCAAATGTAAACAATCAAATGCAGATTCTTTTTCTTATGCCTTCTGATCTCTCTCTCTCTCTCTCTCTCTCTCTCTATGTCCACTACTTGATGTCCATACCCCCCCCCACCCCACCCCCCCTCCACACTCCTGATTGTAAATAATGTAAATAATTCAATGTGATTATCTTGTGTGATGACTGTATTATGATGATAGTATATATGATAGTATATATCTGTATCATGAATCAATTTAAGTGGACCCCGACTTAAACAAGTTGAAAAACTTATTCGGGTGTTACCATTTAGTGGTCAATTGTACGGAATATGTACTTCACTGTGCAACCTACTAATAAAAGTCTCAATCAATCAATCAATGGGGTGGCAATTGTTGTTGCTCAAAGCCTGCACGTTGGACTTTAACCCAGTAGACGAGATGGTAGCTTCCCTCCGCCTTCGGGTTGGGTGACGGGTCCTGACTGTTGTTTGTGTTTACGCACCAAACAGCAGCTCAGAGTACCCACTCTTTTTGGATTCCCTTGAGGGAGTACTGGAGAGTGCTCCCTCGGGTGATTCCCTTGTTCTGTTGGGGGACTTCAATGCTCATGTTGGCAAGGACAGTGAAACCTGGAGAGTCGTGATTGGGAAAAATGGCCACCCGGATCTGAACCCAAGTGGTGCTTTGTTATTGGACTTTTGTGCTCGTCACGGATTGTCCATAACAAACACAATGTTCAAACATAAGGAAGAACTTTGAACATGTCACGAGGGAGGTGCTGGACATTGAGTCTGAGTGGACCATGTTCCGTGCCTCTCTTGTCGAGCCTGCTGATTGGAGCTGTGGCCGCAAGGTGTTTGGTGCCTGTCGTGGCGGTAATCCTAGAACTCGCTGGTGGCCACCAGCAGTGAGGGATGCCGTCAAGCTGAAGAAAGAGCCTATCGGGTCCTTTTGGCTCATGGGACTCCAGAGGCAGCGGGCATACCGACAGGCCAAGCAGTGCCTGGGGAATCTGTGGTGGACTCTCCTATTTCTGGGGCTTAGGTTGCCTAGGTAGTTAAAAAGCTCCTCTGTGGCAAGGCCCCGGTGGTGGATGAGTTCCTTAAGGCTCTGGATACTGTGGGGCTGTCTTGGTTGACAAGACTCTGCAACATCGCGTGAACATTGGGGGCGGTACCTCTGGATTGGCAGACCGGGGTGGTGGTTCCTCTCTTTAAGAAGGGGAACCGGAGGGTGTGTTCCAACTATCGTGAAACACACTCCTCAGCCTTCCCGGTAAGGTCTATTCATGTGTACTGGAGAGGAGGAAACTCGGATCCAGGACGAACAGTGTGGTTTTCGTCCTGGTCGTGGAACGGTAGACCAGGTCTATACTCTCGGCAGGGTCCTTGAGTGTGAAGCGACTGGGATGAGAATCAGCACCTCCAAGTCCAAGTCCATGGTTCTCGCGCAGGAAAGGGTCGAGTGCCATCTCCAGGTTGGGGAGGAGATCTTGCCCCAAGTGGAGGAGTTCAAGTACCTAGGAGTCTTGTTCACGAGTGAGGATAGAGTGGATCGAGAGATCCACAGGCGGATTGGTGCGGCGTCTTCAGTATTGAGGACGCTATATCGATCCGTTGTGGTGAAGAAGGAGCTGAGAAAAGCTCTCAATTTACCGTCGATCTACGTTCCCAGCTTTGGGTTATGACCGAAAGGACAAGCGGCCGAAATGTGTTTCCTCTGCCGGGTGGTGGGTCTCTCCCTTAGAGACAGGGTGAGAAGCTCTGTCATCCGGGAGGAACTCAAAGTAAAGCCGCTGCTCCTCCACATTGAGAGGAGCCATGAGGTGGTTCGGGCATCTGCTCAGGATGCCACCCGAACGCCTCTAGGGAGGTGTGGCAGGAGGCCACGGGGAAGACCTAGGACACATTGGAAAGACTATGTCCCCGGCTGGCCTGGGAACGCCTCGGAATACCCAGAGAAGAGCTGGACGAAGTGGCTGGGGAGAGGGAAGTCTGGGATTTTCTGCTCAGGCTACTGCCTGACCTCGGATAAGCGGAAGAAAATGGATGGATTTAGAATGACAGTTATACTGTCAGATTGAGTACAAAAACTAACTAAACCTTACACAATATAATGTTTCTAGTAAAACTCACAAAGATACATATCTCCAGGCATTATTAGCCATTTTGCATGTGTGGTTTAGGAGTTATGTTTAAATAAATAACTGCCAGATTGAGTGTGACAGTAAACTGTCATAGTGAGTAAAACCCTTATTTTGTATTTGCAAACCTTACAAAAACAACTAAATCTAGTTAAACTCACACAGATACAATATTACAGGCATTTTTAGACATAATGCATGTTTGGTTTTAGAGTAATGTTTATATAACTTTCATATTTAGTATGACAGCTGTACTGTCATATTGAATAAAAAAAACAACTAACTTGTGTCTTTGCAAACCTTACAAAATACCATTTTTCTAGTAAAACTAACTAGATACATGCTCCAGGCATTATTAGCCATTTTGCATGTGTTGTTTGAGTTATGTTTAAAAAACTGTCATATTGAGTGTGACAGTATACTGTCATAAAACCCAATTTTTGTATTTGCAACCCTGATTCTAGTAAAACTCACATATATACAATATTACAGGCAGTTTTGGACATAATGCATGTTTGGTTTTGGAGTTATGTTTATATAACTTTCATATATAGTATGACAGCTAAACTGTTATATTGAGTAAAAAAACTAACTTGTGTTTGTCATAAAACCCAATTTTTGTATTAGCAAACCATACAAATGATTCAAATAAAACTCACATGGATTCAATATTACAGGCATTTTCAGACATTTTGCATGTTTGGTTTAGGAATTATGTTGTGATACATTTGTATTGCTTTTTTCACATTATCTCAGGATTTTTAGAACATTACTGTCATATTGAGTAAAAAAATAATTTTTGTGTTTGCAAGCCTTAAAAAAAGCATATGTGTATGCATTATTAGCCATTTTTCAGGTGTGGTTTAGGAGTTATGTTTAAATAACTGTCATATTGAGTGTGGCGTTATACTGTCATAGTGAGTTAAAAAAAACTAACTTGTGTCTTTGCAAACCTTACAAAAGAAAATGTTTCTAGCAACACTCACAAAGATCATTTTTTTCACGCTATTAGACATGTTTCATGTGTATTTAGGAGTTATAATTAAATAACTTTCATATTGAGTGTTAAAGTTATAATGTCATTATGTGTAAAAACCTAATTTTTGTATTTGCAAACCTTACAAAAACAATTGATTCTAGTAAAACTTATATAGATTCAATATTACAGGCATTTTTAGACAATTTACATGTTTGGTTTAAAAGTTGTGTTTGAATACATTTGTATTGCTTTTTTCGCATTATCTCAGGATTCTAAGATCATTACTTTCATATTGAGTAAAACACTACTTTTTGTTTTTGCAAACCTTACAAACTCACATGAATACATTATTATAAGCAATTTTAGACATGACACACGTTTGGTTTTGGAGTTATGTTTATATAACTTGTATATTTAGTATGACTGTTATACTGTCATATTGAATAAAAAAAAAAACTAGCTTGTGTCTTTCCAAACTTTACAAAATATCATTTTTCTAGTAAATCTAACAAAGATACATGTCTCCAGGCATTATTACCCATTTTGCATGGGTTGTTTAGGAATTATGTTTAAATACATTTTTATTGCTTTTTTCGCATTATCTCAGGATTCTTAGATCATTACTTTCATATTGAGTAAAAAACTACTTTTTGTTTTTGCAAACCTTACAAACTCACATAAATACATTATTACAGGCATTTTTAGACATAACACATGTTTGGTTTTGGAGTTATGTTTATATAACTTTTATATTTAATATGACTGTTATACTGTCATATTGAATTAAAAAAAACTAGCTTGTGTCTTTGCAAACTTTACAAAAGTTCATTTTTCTAGTAAAACTAACAAAGATACATGTCTCCAGGCATTATTAGCCATTTTGCATGGGTTGTTTAGGAATTATGTTTCAATAAATTTTTATTGCTTTTTTCGCATTATCTCAGGATTCTTAGATCATTACTTTCATATTGAGGAAAAAACTACTTTTTGTTTTTGCAAACCTTACAAACTCACATAAATACATTATTATAGGCAATTTTAGACATGACACACGTTTGGTTCTAGAGTTATGTTTATATAACTTTCATATTTAGTATGACTGTTATACTGTCTTATTGAATAAAAAACACTAGCTTGTGTCTTTGCAAACTTTACAAAATATCATTTTTCTAGTAAAACTAACTAAGATACATGTCTCCAGGCATTATTACCCATTTTGCATGGGTTGTTTAGGAATTATGTTTAAATAAATTTTTATTGCTTTTTTCGCATTATCTCAGGATTTTAAGATCATTACTTTCATATTGAGTAAAAAACTACTTTTTGTTTTTGCAAACCTTACAAACTCACATTAATACATTATTACAGGCATTTTTAGTCATGACACATGTTTGGTTTTGGAGTTATGTTTATATAACTTTCATATTTAGTATGACTGTTATACTGTCATATTGAATAAAAAACAACTAGCTTGTGTCTTTGCAAACTTTACAAAATATACCTTTCCTAGTAAAACTAACAAAGATACATGTCTCCAGGCATTATTACCCATTTTGCCTGGGTTGTTTAGGAATTATGTTTGAATACATTTTTATTGCTTTTTTCGCATTATCTCAGGATTTTAAGATCATTACTTTCATATTGAGTAAAAACTACTTTTTGTTTTTGCAAACCTTACAAACTCACGTTAATACATTATTACAGGCATTTTTAGACATGACACATGTTTGGTTTTGGAGTTATGTTTATAAACTTTTATATTTAATATGACTGTTATAATGTCATATTGAATAAAAAAAAACTGGCTTGTGTCTTTGCAAACTTTACAAAAGATCATTTTTCCAGTAAAACTAAAAAAGATACATGTCTCCAGGCATTATTAGCCATTTTGCATGGGTTGTTTAGGAATTATGTTTAAATACATTTTTATTGCTTTTTTCGCATTATCTCAGGATTCTAAAATCCTTACTTTCATATTGAGGAAAAAACTACTTTTTGTTTTTGCAAACCTTACAAACTCACGTTAATACATTATTACAGGCATTTTTAGACATGACACATGTTTGGTTTTGGAGTTATGTTTATATAACTTTTATATTTAATATGACTGTTATAATGTCATATTGAATAAAAAAAAACTGGCTTGTGTCTTTGCAAACTTTACAAAAGATAATTTTTCCAGTAAAACTAAAAAAGATACATGTCTCCAGGCATTATTAGCCATTTTGCATGGGTTGTTTAGGAATTATGTTTAAATACATTTGTATTGCTTTTTTCGCATTATCTCAGGATTCTAAAATCCTTACTTTCATATTGAGGAAAAAACTACTTTTTGTTTTTGCAAACCTTACAAACTCACATAAATACATTATTATAGGCAATTTTAGACATGACACACGTTTGGTTCTGGAGTTATGTTTATATAACTTTCATATTTAGTATGACTGTTATACTGTCTTATTGAATAAAAAAAACTAGCTTGTGTCTTTGCAAACATTACAAAATATATATTTCCTAGTAAAACTAACAAAGATACATGTCTCCAGGCATTATTACCCATTTTGCCTGGGTTGTTTAGGAGTTATGTTTAAATACATTTTTATTGCTTTTTTCGCATTATCTCAGGATTCTAAGATCATTACTTTCATATTGAGTAAAAAACTACTTTTTGTTTTTGCAAACCTTACAAACTCTCATAAATACATTATTACAGACATTTTTAGACATGACACATGTTTGGTTTTGGAGTTATGTTTATATAACTTTTATATTTAGTATGACTGTTATACTGTCATATTGAATAAAAAAAACTAGCTTGTGACTTTGCAAACTTTACAAAAGATAATTTTTCTAGTAAAACTAACAACGATACATGTCTCCAGGCATTATTAGACATTTTGCATGTGTTGTTTAGGAGTTATGTTTAAATACATTTTTATTGCTTTTTTCGCATTATCTCAGGATTCTAAGATCATTACTTTCATATTGAGTAAAAAACTACTTTTTGTTTTTGCAAACCTTACAAACTCACATTAATACATTATTACAGGCATTTTTAGACATGACACATGTTTGGTTTTGGAGTTATGTTTATATAACTTTCATATTTAGTAGGACTGTTATACTGTCATATTGAATAAAAAAAAACTGGCTTGTGTCTTTGCAAACTTTACAAAAGATCATTTTTCCAGTAAAACTAAAAAAGATACATGTTTCCAGGCATTATTAGCCATTTTGCATATATTGTTTAGGAGTAATGTTTAAATACATTTTTATTGCTTTTTTCGCATTATCTCAGGATTTTAAGAACATTACAGTCATATTGAGTAAAAAAACTACTTTTTGTGTTTGCAAGATTTAAAAAAGCATGTGTTTCGAGTAAAACGGCCAAGGATGCATTATTTCAGGCATTATTAGCCATTTTTCATGTGTGGTTTGAGTTATGGTTAAATAACTGTCATATACTGTCAGTTATGACATAGTAAGTAAAACCTAATTTATGTATTTGCAAACCTTACAAAATCATTTAAATCTAGTAAAACTCACATGGATTCAATATTACAGACATGTTTAGACATTTTGCATGTTTGGTTTAGGAATTATGTTGGAATCATTTTTATTAATTTGTTCGTATTATCTCAGAATTTTAGAACATTACTGTCATATTGAGTAAAAAAATAATTGTTGTGTTTGCAAGCCTTAAAAAAGCATATGTTTCGAGTAAAACTTATTATTTCAGGCATTGTTAGTCATTTTTCATGTGTAGTTTAAGAGTTATGTTTAAATAACTGTCATATTGAGTGTGGCAGTTATACTGTCATATTGAGTAAAAAAAACTAACCTGTCTTTGCAAACCTTACAAAAGAAAATGTTTCTAGTAACACTCACAAAGATAAATTTTTTCACGCATTATTAGACATGTTTCATGTGTGGTTAGGAGTTATAAATAAATAATTGTCATATTGAGTGTTACAGTTTTAATGTCATTATGTGTAAAACCTAATTTTTGTATTTGCAAACCTTACAAAAACAATTGATTCTAGTAAAACTTATATAGATTCAATATTACAGGCATTTTTAGACATTTTACATGTTTGGTTTAAAATTTGTGTTTGAATACATTTGTATTGCTTTTTTCGCATTATCTCAGGATTCTAAGAACATTACTTTCATATTGAGTAAAAAACTACTTTTTGTTTTTGCAAACCTTACAAACTCACATAAATACATTATTACAGGCATTTTTAGACATGACACATGTTTGGTTTTGGAGTTATGTTTATATAACTTTCATATTTAGTATGACTGTTATACTGTCATATTGAATTAAAAAAAACTAGCTTGTGTCTTTGATATCTTTACAAAAGATCATTTTTTTAAACTAACAACATTACATGTCTCCCTAGGCATTATTAGCCATTTTGCATGTGTTGTTTAGGAGTTAGGTTTAAATACATTTTTATTGCTTTTTTCCCATTATCTCAGGGTTCTAAGAACTTTAAAGTCAAGTAAAAAACTACTTTTTGTGTTTGCAAAATGTAAAACTCAGTAAAACTCCCAATGATTCATTATTTCAGGCATTATTAGCCATTTTTTGTGTGGTTTATGAGTTATGTTTAAATAACTGTCATATTGAGTGTGATTTTGTCATTGTGAGTAAAACCTCATTTTTGTATTTGCAAACCTTACAAAAACAACCGATTCTAGGAAAACTCACATTGATACAATATTACAGGCATGTTTAGACATATTGCATGTTTGGTTTTGGAGTTATATTTATATAACCTGCTTTCTGACCCGCCACCTTTGTGGTTTGCGTGTCCCACTGATCCAGGAACTATGTTGTCCGGGGGCTTCTATGGTCTCCCAAGACAAACAGGTCCTAGGTGAGGGATCAGACAAAGAGCAGCTCAAAGACCTTTATTAAAAGTACAATTGAGGACCTAGATTTTTTCTCGCCCAGACGCAGGTCACCTCTGGGCCTGTGGAGCCAGGCCCAGAGGTGTGGCACGATGGCGATTGACGGGCCTGTCCCCATGGGGCCCAGCCGTGCTCAGCTCGAAGAGGCAACGTGGATCCCCCCTCCAGGGCTCACCACTCATGGGCTGGGTCATAGAGGGTGCAGTGTGAGCTGGGCGGAAGCCGAAGGCAGGGCACTTGGTGGTCCGATTATCGGCTACATAAGCTCGCTCTTGGGACATGGAACGTCACCTCGCTGGGAGGGAAGGAGCCTGAGCTGGTGCATGAGGTGGAGACGTTCCCGGCTAGATATAGTTGGACTCACAGCAAGGGCTCTGGAACCTGTTCTCTCAGAGGGGCTGGACTGAGCTGAACTTTCATTACTTGCAACGCCAGAGTGGAAGAGATTCCACACTGGCGTTGCAACTAATGAGAGGCTGGGGTGGCAATTCTTGTTGCCCCCCGGCTCAAAGCCTGCACGTTGGACTTTAAACCCAATAGACGAGATGGTAGCTTCCTTCAGCCTTCGGGTTGGGTGACGGGTCCTGACTGTTGTTTGTGTTTACACACCAAACAGCAGCTCAGAGTACCAACTCTTTTTGGATTCCCTTGAGGGAGTACTGGAGAGTGCTCCCTCGGGTGATTCCCTTGTTCTGCTGGTGGACTTCAACGCTATGTTGGCAACGACAGTGAAACCTGGAGAGTCGTGATTGGGAAAAATGGCCACCCGGATCTGAACCCAAGTGGTGCTTTGTTATTGGACTTTTGTGCTTGTCACGGATTGTCCATAACAAACACAATGTTCAAACATAAGGGTGTCCATATGTGCACTTGGCACAAGGACACCCTCGGCCGCATGATTGACTTTGTAGTTGTGTCATGGGATTTGCGGCCTCATGTTTTGGACACTCGGTGAAGAGAGGGGCAGAGCTTTCCACCAACCACCACCTGGTGGTGAGCTGGCTCCGATGGTAGGGGAGGATGCCGGTCAGACCTGGCAGGCCCGAACGCATTGTAAGGGTCTGCTGGGAACACCTAGCAGAGTCCCCTGAAGAACTTTGAACATGTCCGGAAGAACTTTGAACATGTCACGAGGGAGGTGCTGGACATTGAGTCTGAGTGGACCATGTTCCGTTCCTCTCTTGTTGAGCCAGCTGATTGAAGCTGTGGCCGCAAGGTGTTTGGTGCCTGTCGTGGCGGTAATCCACCAGCAGTGAGGGATGCTGTCAAGCTGAAGAAAGAGCCACCGGGTCCTTTTGGCTCATGGGACTCCAGAGGCAGTGGGCATACCGACAGGCCAAGCGAGACCTCCTCAGTCCCACCAACACGTCTTCCTCTGAGGAAACAGTGCCTGGGAAGTCTGTGGTGGGCTCTCCTATTTCTGGGGCTGAGGTTGCCAAGGTAGTTAAAAAGCTCCTCGGTGGCAAGGCCCCGGGGGTATGAGCTCCGTCCGGAGTTCCTTAAGGCTCTGGATGCTGTGGGGCAGTCTTGGTTGACAAGACTTTGCAACATTGCGTCTACATCGGGGGCGGGACCTCTGGATTGGCAGACCGGGGTGGTGGTTCCTCTCTTTAAGAAGGGGAACCGGTGAGGGTGTGTTCCAACTATCGTAGATCACACTCCTCAGCCTTCCCGGTAAGGTCTATTCATGTGTAATGGAGAGGAGGAACCTCTGATCCAGGACGAACAGTGTGGTTTTCGTCCTGGTCGTGGAACGGTAGACCAGCTCTATACTCTCGGCAGGGTCCTTGAGTGTGCATGGGAGTTTGCCCAACCAGTCTACATAAGTTTTGTGGACTTGGAGAAGACATTCGACCTTGGCCCCCGGTAAATCCTGTGGGGAGTGCTCAGAGAGTATGGAGTATCGGCATGTCTGATTGTGGCGGGTGTCTCCCTGTATGATCAGTGTCAGAGCTTGGTCCGCATTGCCGGCAGTATGTCGGACCCCTTTCCAGTGAGGGTTGGACTCCGCCAAGGCTGCCCTTTGTCACCGATTCTGTTCATAACTTTAATGGACAGAATATCTAGGCGCAGTCATGGCTTTGAGGATCCCCTCAACGCCATGACTGCGCCTGGTTTGGTGGCTGCAGGATTAGGTATCTGCTTTTTGCAGATGATGTGGTCCTGATGGCTTCAACTGGCCAAGATCTTCAGCTTTCATTGGATCGGTTCGCAGTGAAGCGACTGGGATGAGAATCAGCACCTCCAAGTCCGAGTCCATGGTTCTCGCCCGGGAAAGGGTGGAGTGCCATCTCGAGGTTGGGAAAGAGATCTTGCCCCAAGTGAAGGAGTTCAAGTACCTAGGAGTCTTGTTCACGAGTGAGGATAGAGTGGATTGTGAGATCTACAGGCGGATCGGTGCGGCGTCTTCAGTAATGAGGACGCTATATCGATCCGTTGTGGTGAAGAAGGAGCTGAGCCAGAAGGAAAAGCTTTCAATTTACCGGTCGATCAACGTTCCCATCCTCACCATGGTCATGAGCTTTGGGTTATGACCGAAAGGACAAGGTCACGGGTACAAGCGGCCGAAATGAGTTTCCTCCGCCGGGTGGTGGGTCTCTCCCTTAGAGATAGGGTGAGAAGCTCTGTCATCTGGGAGGAACTCAGTGTAAAGCCTCTGCTCCTCCACATTGAGAGGAGCCAGATGAGGTGGTTCGGGCATCTGCTCAGGATGCCACCCGAACGCCTCCCTAGGTCCGAACGGCAGGAGGCCATGGGGAAGACCTAGGATACATTGGAAAGACTATGGCCTGGGAATGCCTCGGGATCCCCCGAGAAGAGCTGGACGAAGTGGCTGGGGAGAGGGAAGTCTGGGCTCTCTGCTTAGGCTGCTGCCCCCGCAACCCGACCTCGGATAAGCGGAAGAAAATGGATGGATTTAGTATGACAGTTATACTGTCATATTGAGTGTGACAGTATACTGTCATAAAACCCAATTTTTGTATTTGTAAACCTGATTCTAGTAAAACTCACATCTATACAATATTACAGGCAATTTTGGACATAATGCACGTTTGGTTTTGGAGTTATGTTTATATAACTTTAATATATAGTATGACATCTATACTGTTATAATGAGTAAAAAAACTAACTTGTGTCTGTCATAAAACTCAATTTTTGTATTTGCAAACCTTACAAAAACAAATGATTCTAGTAAAACTCACATGGATTCAATATTACAGGCATTTTTAGACATTTTGCATGTTTGGTTTAGGAATTATGTTGGAATACATTTGTATTGCTTTTTTTCACATTATCTCAACATTTTAAGAACTTACTGTCATATTGAGTAAAAAAAACGTTTTGTGTTTGCAAGCCTTAAAAAAACAACCGATTCTAGTAAAACTCACATTGATACAATATTACAGGCATGTTTAGACATCTTGCATGTTTGGTTTTGGAGTTATGTTTATATAACCTGCTTTCTGAGCCGCCACCTTTGTGGTTTGCGTGTCCCACTGATCCTAGGAGCTATGTTGTCCGGGGGCTTCTATGCCCCCTGGTAGGGTCCCCCAAGACAAACAGGTCCTAGGTGAGGAATCAGACAAAGAGCAGCTCAAAGACCTTTATGAAAAGTACAAATCGAGGACCTAGATATTTTCTCGCCCGGACGCGGGTCACCTTGGCTCCCCTGTGGAGCCAGGCCCAGAGGTGGGGCACGATGGCGAGCGACTGGTGCCCATGGGGCCCAGCTCGAAGAGGCAACGTGGGTCCCCCCTGCAATAGGCTCACCACTCATGGGCTGGGTCATAGAGGTCGGGTGCAGTGTTAGCTGGGCGGAAGCCGAAGGCAGGGCACTTGGCGGTCCGATTATCGGCTACATAAGCTCGCTCTTGGGACGTGGAACGTCACCTCGCGAGGTGGAGAAGTTCCCGGCTAGATAAAGCTGGACTCACTTCGACGCACAGCAAGGGCTCTGGAACCTGTTCTCTCAAGAGAGGTTGGACTCTCTTCCACTCTGGCGTTGCAAGTAATGAGAGGCTGGGTTGGCAATTCTTGTTGCCCCCCGGCTCAAAGCCTGCACGTTGGACTTAACCCAGAAGACGAGATGGTAGCTTCCCTCCGCTTTCGGGTTGGGTGACGGGTCCTGACTGTTGTTGGTGTTTACGCACCAAACAGCAGCTCAGAGTACCCACTCTTTTTGGATTCCCTTGAGAGTGCTCCCTCGGGTGATTCCTTTGTTCTGCTGGGGGTCTTCAACGCTCATGTTGGCAACGACTTTGAAACCTGGAGAGTCGTGATTGGGAAAAATGGCCACCCGGATCTGAACCCAAGTGGTGCTTTGTTATTGGACTTTTGTGCTCGTCACGGATTGTCCATAACAAACACAATGTTCAAACATAAGGGTGTCCATATGTGCACTTGGCACCAGGACACCCTCGGCCGCAGTTCCATTATTGACTTTGTAGTTGGGTCATGGGATTTGCGGCCTCATGTTTTGGACACTCGGGTGAAGAGAGGGGCGAGCTTTCTACCGATCACCACCTGGTGAGCTGGCTCCGATGGTGGGGTAGGATCCCGGACAGACCTGGCAGGCCCAAACGCATTGTGAGAGTCTTTTGGGAATGCCTAGCAGAGTCTCCTGTCAGAGAGAGTTTCCTTTTCTACCTCCGGAGGAACTTTGAACATGTCACAAAGGAGGTGCTGGACATTGAGTCTGAATGGATCATGTTCCGTGCCTCTCTTGTCAAGCCAGCTGATTGGAGCTGTGGCCGCAAGGTGTTTGGTGCCTGTCGTGGCGGTAATCCTAGAACCCGCTGGTGGCCACCAGCAGTGCGGGATGCCGTCAAGCTGAAGAAAGAGCTTATCTGGTCCTTTTGGCTCATGGGACTCCAGAGGCAGCGGGCATACCGACAGGCCAAGCAGTGCCTGGGGAATCTGTGGTGGGCTCTCCTATTTCTGGGGCTGAGGTTGCCAAGGTAGTTAAAAAGCTCCTCGGTGGCAAGGCCCCGGGGGTGGATGAGCTCCGTCCGGAGTTCCTTAAGGCTCTGAA
The DNA here is from genome assembly GCF_033978785.1 of Entelurus aequoreus. NCBI lineage: Eukaryota > Metazoa > Chordata > Actinopteri > Syngnathiformes > Syngnathidae > Entelurus > Entelurus aequoreus. Next base: position 21,633,169 of record NC_084745.1, on the reverse strand, counting down.
TGCTGTGGGGCTGTTTTAGTTGACAAGACTCTGCAACACCGCATGGACATCAGGGGCGGTACCTCTGGATTGGCAGACCGGGGTGGTGGTTCCTCTCTTTAAGAAGGGGAACCGGAGGGTGTGTTCCAACTATCGTAGATCACACTCCTCAGCCTTCCCGGTAAGGTCTATTCATGTGTACTGGAGAGGAGGAACTTCGGATCCAGGACGAACAGTGTGGTTTTCGTCCTGGTCGTGGAACGGTAGACCAGCTCTATACTCTCGGCAGGGTCCTTGAGTGTGCATGGGAGTTTGTCCAACCAGTCTACATGTGCTTTGTGGACTTGGAGAAGACATTCGACCGTGGCCACCCCGGGAAGTCCTGTGGGGAGTGCTCAGAGAGTATGGGGTATCGGCATGTTTGATTGTGGCGGGTCGCTCCCTGTATGATCAGTGTCAGAGCTTGGTCCGCATTGCCAGCAGTAAGTCGGACCCCTTTCCAGTGAGGGTCGGACCGGAGTCCAACCCTCGTGTTGGCTGCCCTTTGTCACCAAATGTGTTCATAAATTTTATGGACAGAATTTCTAGGCGCAGTCATGGCGTTGAGGGGATCCGGTTTGGTGGCTGCAGGATTAGGTCTCTCCTTTTTGCAGATGATGTGGTCCTTATGGCTTTAACTGGCCAGGATTTTCAGCTCTCATTGGATTGGTTCGCAGCCGAGTGTGAAGCGACTGGGATGAGAATCAGCACCTCCAAGTCCGAGGTTCTCGTCCGGGAAAGGGTGGAGTGCCATTTCAAGGTTGGGCAGGAGATCTTGCCCCAAGTGGATGAGTTCAAGTACCTGGAGTCTTGTTCATGAGTGAGGGAAGAGTGGATCGTGAGATGCACAGGCTGGCGGCCGAAATGAGTTTTCTCCGCTGGGTGGCGGGTCTCTCCCTTACTGTAAGAATTTTCACCGTTTAATTACAGTAACCTACTGGCAGCTAATGGTTCCAGTATAAAACTGTTTTTCTACAGCACACATACTGTGATTTATCACTACAGTTTATTACTGTAAAAAGTATCACACTACTGTGCTGTATCAAATATACGCTTCACAGCATAATACTGTCATCTGTTTAGCGGCATTACACTGTTATTTTAGTGTATCTACTGTAATATCCATTAACAGTTAATTACAGTAAAATAATTGTAAGCACTATAGATTGAGCTTTACAGTATAATGCCACTAGAAGTTAATGAGTTGAACTTTTAATTTTTCAAAATCAAAACCCCTGCAAACTGCTGGCATAAATATGACTGGAGAAATGGCCTTGCAAGATTATGTTTTTATTAACCAATTATTTTAAAGTGCATCAAATACATTCAATGTACATTTAGTGCATTCTTCTTATTTTCAGTAAAGCATTTTAACATTTATAACATGTCCACTTAATTTCTAACTGGAGACAAAACACTGAACACGAGTCCAGTGTTTAGTTGTCGGCTACATAAAGCCCCACTCAAAGTCTGTGAGATGTTTTATAAGGGTGGCTACGTGAGGATTTACAGTTGCTGCCTTTTTCTGGACCAGCTTCCCGGTCTTCTTGGACACCACCTTTCCCTGGCTAGCCTTTGTTCCCCTCTCAGGGTTAACGCCAATGAATCGCCTAAAAAAGAGAGAAAGCATATTAGATATTGTGTTGTGATTGAAGATTACTTGCAGTCGATACAGAACCCCCCTCACATTGTTATTTAGGAATATGCACTGCACAAATATTAATATCAATTTTAGGATATATGTGAGCCTATACCATAACCACAGCTGTAGATGAGTGAATGCTCTAAAACCCATTAAGACAAATTCAGAGAGGAAGACAATGCTAAAGCCTCCCCAATCCCTCTCTCTATTTATGTTTTCTCTCCATCTACGGGACCGTGTATTTACGCTGATGTTTCCTGCTTTCACCCATTTAACATATCGTTACCTGCTCATTACCTATCTTCTCTGCATCCTGGGGTCACACTGGTGCTTCTTGCCTTTACCCATTCAACATATCTTTACCTGCACATTACCTACCTTCTCTGCATAGTGTGGTCACACTGGTGCTTTCTACCTTTACCCATTCAAAATATCTTTACCTGCACATTACCTACCTTCTCTGTATCCTGGAGTCAAGCTGGTGTTTCCTGCCTTTACTCATTCAACATATCTTTACCTGCACATTACCTACCTTCTCTGTATCCTGGTGTCTAGCTGGTGTTTCCTGCCTTCACCCATTCAACATATCTTTACCTGCACATTACCTACCTTCCCTGCATCCTTGGGTCACACTGGTGCTTCTTTCTTTCACCATACAACATATCTTCACCTGCACATACCTACCTTGTCTGCATGGCCTCGACCACACCTGCGCTTCCTTCTTTCACCCATTCAACATACCTTCACCCGCACATTACCTACCTTCCCTGCATAGTGGGGTCACACCGGTGCTTCCTGCCTTTACCCATTCAACATATCTTCACCCGCACATTACCTACTTGCTCTGCATTCTCGGGTCAAGCTGGTGCTTCCTGCCATCATCCAGTCAACATATCTTTACCTGCAAATTACCTACTTTTTCTGCATCCTGGGGTCAAACAGGTGCTTCCTTCTTTGACCCAGTCAACATATCTTTACCTGCACATTACCTACCTTCTCTGTATCCTAAAGTCAAACTGGTGCTTCGGCCCCTAATAAGAAGGTCCACAAAGGAACAGAAGAGTCATTGATTTAAGGCACCAAATTGGGGAAATGACAAGTCAAATTCCTGAACAGAGGTGAGAAATATAAAATAAAATATCCTAACAGTATTTTAACAGTATCAAGAGGATTTACCTTTGAACAAATTCCAATGTCCGAGGACTTTCCTCTGGGTATTCCAAGTTGAACACATAGTAGGTGGCAAGAAGGGCAGCAAGCCCTGAGATTAAGCTAGGTTGGACGCCTTTGCAGATGACATCACCTTCCATGCTGATCATCCAACGTTTTATTGTGACTTTGTCACCAGCAACTGGTACAGTCAAGAAATGCAGTTTATGTTCCTAAACAGTATCCAATATGGGTAGCATTTTAAAAGTATTTGGAATGGCCACCTCACTCGCTCTCTCTTTACTCTGTTTACATCTAGTCTCCTAAGGCAGTGGTTCTCAAATGGGGGTACGCGTACTCCTGGGGGTACTTGAAGGTATGCCAAGGGGTACGTGAGATTTTTTTTAAATATTCTAAAAATAGCAACAATTCAAAAATCCTTCATAAATATATTTATTGAATAATACTTCGACAAAATATGAATGTAAGTTCATAAACTGAACAACTAATCAAGTAGGCTATTCCATTCATTACCATAAAGCCAGAGTTTCCCCCATGCCATGATGGTTTGACCCTACCTGGCGGTGCCACACGGCACCAACTGTCAATCAACTATCCATGTAGAAAACAATGGAGGCTTGGTTAAAGCGTAGTGGACATGTTCCATAAATATTGATGTTAAAGATTTCTTTTTTTGTGAAGAAATGTTGAGAATGAAGTTCATGAATCCAGATGGATCTCTATTGCAATCCCCAAAGAGGGCACTTTAAGTTGATTACTTCTATGTGTAAAAATCTTTATTTATAATTGAATCACTTGTTTATTTTTCAACAAGTTTTTAGTTATTTTTATATCTTTTTTTCCAAATAGTTCAAGAAAGACCACAACAAATGAGCAATATTTTGCACTGTTATACAATTTAATGAATCAGAAACTGATGACATAGTGCTGTATTTTACTTCTTTATCTCTTTTTTTCAACCAAAAATGCTTTGCTCTGATTAGGGGGTACTTGAATTAAAAAAATGTTCACAGGGGTACATCACTGAAAAAAGGTTGAGAACCACTGTCCTAAGGCAGTGGTTCTCAACCTTTTTTCAGTGCTGTGAACATTTTTTTAATGCAAGTAGACCTCCATGTCTTCATAACAGGAATATCCTGAATTCTCAAGTTGCATATCACAATAGTCATCATCAGTGTTAATAACACAAGAGCTGCTTGGATTTGCTGTTGAGCAAGTCAAACTTCGTTCAGTGTAGCCGTAGTGCTTCCTTGACACGTGCGATGTGAAAGTAGACTTAACTGTAAATCTTTTTTCACATTGACTGAAGGGGCACGTAACTGTCCTACCTTCGGTAATATGACTTTTCAAATGCAGGAGAAGGGCCCGTATATCATCGCACTTCGCGCTACATGAGACAATATTACAAGGTAAACCTTCTGCGCTATACATATCAGTCTTACTCTTGCCATATTTATGACGACGGCTGTGAGTTTTGAAGGCTGAGAAGTTGGAAAAAACTCTTGTGCATTTAGGGAAAGCACACTTAAACGATGCATTAGGCATACAACTATGACTTCGCATGTGTCTAACATACGCAATTACGTTGCTGCAAGTCGTAGCACATATGTTGCAAGTTATCATCTTTTATGATGACTATGACAAAAAAGAAGAAAACTTAGCTAGCTAGCATGCGGCGGTACATGCGCGTGGTCAACGATAGTGTCTGTGATGCTGACTGTGGCGCTATGTCATTTCGGACTTTATAAATATATATATAAAGTAATTCAAACAGAAAATGACACATCAAGGTACAAGTGACTCTTACCTTGTTATCAAAAACACACGATGCAGTAGGATGGATTTAGCAGGGTCGGCCAGGTGAAATGAAGCTCGGTTGGACGAATTGTGGGCGGACCCAAGAAACAAGTCTGAAAAATACTGAATTACACGTAAACAGAAAATCTAAAATGGCATTGCTGAGACAGGGAAAGAAGCTGAAGGGAACAAATGTGTACATGAATGAGCATCTCACAAAACGCAATGCTGGAATCGCCAAGAAAGCACGCGACTTGAGAAGGCAGGGAAAAATCCAGGGAACTTGGAGCACCAACTGTAAAATCTACATCAAGCTGAATGGAGGTCCAGAAGCAAGAGTAATTGTTGTCCATGACATCAAGGACCTGGACAATTTTTAAAGTTTACACAGCTACCAAAACAACGATGATAATGGACTCTGACAGAAAACAAACACCCAAATTCAACATCGACACTACTATGTTCCAAGGGACGACTAAACAAGAGGACCTACATTCAGGATTGCATTCACCTACACTTATTGAGATTATTGAAACAACATCAAAGATTGTTGAACAAGAAAATATGGAACTAAAAAATTTCTGCAACAAAGATTACAAAAACCAGGATTTGGAAAATGATATAGATCCAGATACACATTTTTTCTCCCACATCAGTAATAATTGTTTTTATTATACAGATGATCAATATAATAGCAACATTACTTGCGATAACAAATTGTCAATTATTCATTTTAATAGCAGAAGCTTGTATGCAAACTACAACAACATTAAGAACTTTTTGGAACACATCAACGAACCATTCAAAGTGATTGCTGTTACAGAAACATGGATTGATGATAAAAAAGGAATAGATTTTGATCTGGAGGGATATGAACTAAACTACATCAACAGAACCAACAAAAATGGAGGAGGAGTAGCTGTGTACGTGATGAAGAACCTGAACTACAAAGTGGTAAAAAACATGTCATTTGCTATAGATAATATCTTAGAATGTATAACCATTGAAATATGTCAGGAAAAAAGCAAAAACATCTTCATCAGTTGTATATATAGATCACCTAAGTCAAGTATAGAAACATTTGAAGAATGGATCAAGGCTACTTACATGGATAATGGTGAAAGAATAATGTTCTTATGTGGTGACTTTAATATTGACTTATTGAACCCTAACAAGCAAAAGTCTATTGATGACTTCATTGATACAATGTACAGCATCAGTTTATATCCAAAAATCACAAAGCCAAGTAGAATCACAGCACACTGTGCCACGCTTATTGATAATATTTTTACCAATGAGTTTGACAATAACACTACAAGTGGTCTACTTATTACCGACGTTAGTGATCATCTGCCAGTTTTTACAATATATGATGGACACTACAAGAAGAAAATGGAAGACAAAAGGACATTTCGAAGACTGTGCACAGAGAAGAGGATGACTGCTTTCAAAATTGAGCTACAAAAGCAAGATTGGGACAATGTGTACAATGAAAAAGAGGTTGATGAAGCATATGAACATTTCTTAAACAAGTTCATAATACTTTATGACAAACATTGTCCATGGATACAACTTAGTAATAAACAGAGAAAGAATAACCAACCATGGATGACAAAAGGATTAAAAAATGCTTGTAAGAAGAAGAATACACTGTATAGAGAATTTATAGCACAAAGAACTATAGAGGCAGAAATTAAGTACAAAAAGTATAAAAACAAGTTAACAGAAATACTACCATCATGTAGAAAAGAATATTACAGTGAATTATTGGACAGGAACAAAAATAATATGAGAGCAACATGGGGCATCCTCAATAGCATTATTAAAAATGGCACAAAGAGGGACTACCCTCAATACTTTTTAGACGGAAATAAAAACAATGACAACATAAAGGAAGTAGTTGAAAGCTTCAATAATTATTTTGTAAATATTGGACCAAAATTGGAAGAAAGGATTCCAGACCCAGTTCCAATTGAGGACTATAATGATACCATAGAGCGAAATCCCAACTCCATGTTCCTCAGTAATGTGACACAGGAGGAAATAGTTATAATCGTGAAAAAATGTAAATCTAAGACTTCAACTGATTGTAATGGAATTGATATGGACACGATAAAAAAGGTTATAGAAGAGATCTCAGGACCATTAATGTATATTAGTAACCTATCATTTCAAACAGGTACATTCCCAAACAAAATGAAAATAGCTAAAGTTGCACCAATTTATAAGACTGGAGATAAACATCAATTTACAAATTATAGACCTGTTTCTTTACTTCCACAATTTTCTAAAATCATTGAAAAACTGTTTAATAACAGATTAGAGAGTTTCATAAATAAAAATAGAATACTCGAAGAGAACCAATATGGATACAGAGCTAATGTCTCAACTTCAATGGCTTTAATTGAAATTACAGAAGAAATTACCAATGCAATAGACAGTAAAAAATGTGCAGCAGCAGTTTTTATGGATCTAACTAAAGCATTTGACACAATTAATCACAATATTTTAATCAAAAAACTAGAACGATATGGCATCAGAGGGTTAGTCTTAAACTGGATAAGAAGTTATCTAACGAACAGGAAACAATACGTGAAGCTAGGCGAACACACGTCTACAACACTAAATATATCCTGTGGTGTACCTCAGGGATCAATATTAGGACCTAAATTATTCAATCTCTATATAAATGACATTTGTAAAGTTACAAAAGATTTAAAGTTAGTATTATTTGCGGATGATACAACAGCGTTTTGTTCAGGAGAGAACACACAGGAGATAATACAAATAATAGCAGAAGAAATTAACAAATTAAAAAGATGGTTTGACAAAAACAGACTATCGTTGAATCTTAGTAAAACTAAAATAATGCTATTTGGTAATAGTAGAAGAGAAAGTCAAACACAAATACAAATAGACGGAATAGAAATTGAAAGAGTAAATGAAACCAAATTTCTAGGTATAATGATTGATGATAAATTGAACTGGAAATCTCACGTAAAAAATATACAACATAAAGTAGCAAGAAACACGTCAATAATGAATAAAGCAAAACATGTTCTAGACAAAAAATCACTTCATAGTCTATACTGCTCACTAGTGTTACCATATCTGAGCTACTGTGTAGAAATATGGGGAAATAATTACAAAAGTACACTTCATTCATTAACGGTGTTACAAAAAAGATCAGTTAGAATAATACATAATGTTGGATATAGAGAACATACAAATCCTTTATTTATTGAATCAAAGATACTGAAATTCCACGACATAGTGAATTTGCAAACAGCTAAAATTATGCACAAAGCAAACTATAACCTGCTACCCAAGAATATACAACAATTCTTCTCAACAAAAGAGGAGAAATATAATCTTAGAGAAAAATGTAATTTAAAACATTTGTACGCACGTACAACACTTAAGACCTTCAGTATATCAGTATGTGGAATTAAATTATGGAATGGATTAAGCAAAGCAATCAAACAATGTACTAATATGATCCACTTCAAGAAACTCTTCAAACTTAAAGTGTTTACAAAGTACAAAGAAGAAGAACCATGACAAACATTTTCAATTTATTTCATCCATTCATTCATTCATTCTTAAAGTAATCTTACTTATCTCATCATATGAAATATGACTTTCTTCACCAATTATTATTATTAAATTCTTACTATTATTTATTTATTTATTTTTATTGTGATTACATATGGAGTTTATTGTGAAAAAATTGAGAACAGGAAGTGAATAAAAAAAGTTTCAGCAACTGTTATGTAAAGAAAAGGGGTAGGATTAAATAAGCTCTGCTTCTTCCTACTCCTTTTCGAACATGTTGAAAAGAGAAACTGGAAATTGTGATGTATCATGTTGTATGCTTGCATGTTCGAAATAAACTCAAACTCAACTCAACACTGTAGGTTTTACAGTAACTTACTGCTGGTCGATATTTTTTGAAAAATGCAACAAAATTTACAGTACTTAACTGCATTTAAGAAGAACATGATAGGTTGATTGGCAACACTAAATTGGCCCTAGTGTGTGAATGTGAGTGTGAATGTTGTCTGTCTATCTGTGTTGGCCCTGCGATGAGGTGGCGACTTGTCCAGGGTGTACCCCGCCTTCCGCCCGATTGTAGCTGAGATAGGCTCCAGCGACCCCGAAGGGAATAAGCGGTAGAAAATGGATGGATGGATGGAGTATATAACTGTAATTTTATTTTTTATTTTTACAGTAATTTTTTACAGTGAAGGTCATGGGTGTCAAACTCTGGCCCGTGGGCCAAATTTGGCCCAACGTGTAATTTGACTTGGCCCTTGAGGCAATATCAAATTAACACTAAAGCTGGACCGGCGATTATACATTGCGGCAGTGCCGCGGTAACACCGCATTCACCGCTACTTCTAATACTTGCCAAGACAAAAGTGACTCCAGCACTCCTCCCGAATTTTTTTTTTTTTTTTCAGCTAGTCAAACGAGTGCCGGCCCAGTTTCATGTGAGTGCAGCTTCTGCACCCACACACAATTGAATGCAACGCATACTTCATCAACAGCGATACAGGTTACACTGACGGTAGCCAAATAAAAAACTTTAACACTTTTAGAAATATACGCCACACTGTGAATCCACACCAAACAAGAATGACAAACACATTTCGGGAGAACATCCGCACCGTAACACAACATAAACACAACACAACAAATACCCAGAACCCTTTGTAGCACTAAATCTTCCGGGACGCTACAAGGTGTGTGTGTGTGTTGGGGGGGGGGGGGGGGGGTTTGGTGGTAGCGGGGGTGTATTTTGTAGCGTCCCGAAAGAGTTAGTGCTGCAAAAGATTCTGGGTATTTGTTCTTTTGTGTTCATGTTATGTTACGGTGCGGATGTTCTCCCGAAAAGTGTTTTTTATTTTTGTTTGGTGTGGGTTCACAGTGTGGCGTATATTTCTAACAGTGTTAAAGTTTTTTATACTGGCACCCTCAGTGTAACCTGTATCGCTGTTGATGAAGTATGCGTTGCATTCATTTGTGTATGCATGCTGAAGCTGCACATATCTTGTGACTGGGTGTGAATGATGTTAGAATTGGGTGTACGAGATATGACTGTTGAACACCTTCGTTCGATAATGAAAGTTACCTCAGCTCAAAGCCTGAGCCCCGACATTAAAGAACTAGCATCTAAAAAAAGATGCCAGGTATCTGGCTTGGGCGCATCAAATTAGATCAGTGTGTTGCAAACTGAGCAGTTTAAAGTCCTGAATGGTTGTTTTATTCATTGTTATTTTATTTTCAAATTTATTAGCCTGTGGAAAAAGTTAATGTTGATATTTACCTCAGAAGGCTGCAAATAGAAAAGAGGCATTCAATTTTTATTTAAATTGTATTTGATATGCAATTTATATTTTTTAATTATTATTATTATTATTTGAAACTCCATTTTGCATGTCACTATAAAGTTATATAAGCCTTGCTTGTTCAATATTCAATGCAAAACTTGTTTGGGTCCCTATTAAAAGGTTAATTTGTTCAACCTTGGCCCGCGGCTTTGTTCAATTTTAAACTTTGGCCCACTCTGTATTTGAGTTTGACACCCCTGGTGAAGGTGAATCTCTGTCATCCTGGAGGCCACGGGGAAGACCCAGGACACATTGGGAACACTATGTCTCCCGGCTGGCCTGGGAACGCCTTGGGATCCCCTGAGAAAAGGTCCTAGGTGAGGGATCAGACAAAGAGCAGCTCAAAGACCTTTATGAAAAGTACAAATCGAGGACCTAGATTTTTTCTCGCCCAGGCGCAGGTCACCGTGGCTCCCCTGTGGAGCCAGGCGCAGAGGTGGGGCACGATGGCGAGCGACTGGTGGCCGGGCCTGTCTCCATGGGGCCCTGCCGGGCTCAGCTCGAAGAGGCAACGTGGGTCAACCCTCCAATGGGCTCACCACTCATGGGCCCATTGAGGTCATAGAGGTCGGATGCAGTGTGAACTGGGCGGTAGCCGAAGGCAGGGCACTTGGCGGTCCGATTATCGGCTACATAAGCTCGCTCTTGGGACGTGCAACGTCACCTCGCTGGGAGGGAAAGAGCCTGAGCTGGTGCGCGAGGTGAAGAAGTTCCGGCTAGATATAGTTGGACTCACTTCGACGCACAGCAAGGGCTCTGGAACCTGTTCTCTCAAGAGGGGCTGGACTCTCTTCCACTCTGGCGTTGCAAGCAATGAGAGGCTGGGGTGGCAATTGTTGTTGCTCAAAGCCTGCACGTTGGACTTTAACCCAGTAGACGAGATGGTAGCTTCCCTCCGCCTTCGGGTTGGGTGACGGGTCCTGACTGTTGTTTGTGTTTACGCACCAAACAGCAGCTCAGAGTACCCACTCTTTTTGGATTCCCTTGAGGGAGTACTGGAGAGTGCTCCCTCGGGTGATTCCCTTGTTCTGTTGGGGGACTTCAATGCTCATGTTGGCAAGGACAGTGAAACCTGGAGAGTCGTGATTGGGAAAAATGGCCACCCGGATCTGAACCCAAGTGGTGCTTTGTTATTGGACTTTTGTGCTCGTCACGGATTGTCCATAACAAACACAATGTTCAAACATAAGGAAGAACTTTGAACATGTCACGAGGGAGGTGCTGGACATTGAGTCTGAGTGGACCATGTTCCGTGCCTCTCTTGTCGAGCCTGCTGATTGGAGCTGTGGCCGCAAGGTGTTGGGTGCCTGTCGTGGCGGTAATCCTAGAACTCGCTGGTGGCCACCAGCAGTGAGGGATGCCGTCAAGCTGAAGAAAGAGCCTATCGGGTCCTTTTGGCTCATGGGACTCCAGAGGCAGCGGGCATACCGACAGGCCAAGCAGTGCCTGGGGAATCTGTGGTGGACTCTCCTATTTCTGGGGCTTAGGTTGCCTAGGTAGTTAAAAAGCTCCTCTGTGGCAAGGCCCCGGTGGTGGATGAGTTCCTTAAGGCTCTGGATACTGTGGGGCTGTCTTGGTTGACAAGACTCTGCAACATCGCGTGAACATTGGGGGCGGTACCTCTGGATTGGCAGACCGGGGTGGTGGTTCCTCTCTTTAAGAAGGGGAACCGGAGGGTGTGTTCCAACTATCGTGAAACACACTCCTCAGCCTTCCCGGTAAGGTCTATTCATGTGTACTGGAGAGGAGGAAACTCGGATCCAGGACGAACAGTGTGGTTTTCGTCCTGGTCGTGGAACGGTAGACCAGGTCTATACTCTCGGCAGGGTCCTTGAGTGTGAAGCGACTGGGATGAGAATCAGCACCTCCAAGTCCAAGTCCATGGTTCTCGCGCAGGAAAGGGTCGAGTGCCATCTCCAGGTTGGGGAGGAGATCTTGCCCCAAGTGGAGGAGTTCAAGTACCTAGGAGTCTTGTTCACGAGTGAGGATAGAGTGGATCGAGAGATCCACAGGCGGATTGGTGCGGCGTCTTCAGTATTGAGGACGCTATATCGATCCGTTGTGGTGAAGAAGTAGCTGAGCCAGAAGGAAAAGCTCTCAATTTACCGTCGATCTACGTTCCCAGCTTTGGGTTATGACCGAAAGGACAAGCGGCCGAAATGTGTTTCCTCTGCCGGGTGGTGGGTCTCTCCCTTAGAGACAGGGTGAGAAGCTCTGTCATCCGGGAGGAACTCAAAGTAAAGCCGCTGCTCCTCCACATTGAGAGGAGCCATGAGGTGGTTCGGGCATCTGCTCAGGATGCCACCCGAACGCCTCTAGGGAGGTGTGGCAGGAGGCCACGGGGAAGACCTAGGACACATTGGAAAGACTATGTCCCCGGCTGGCCTGGGAACGCCTCGGAATACCCCGAGAAGAGCTGGACGAAGTGGCTGGGGAGAGGGAAGTCTGGGATTTTCTGCTCAGGCTACTGCCTGACCTCGGATAAGCGGAAGAAAATGGATGGATTTAGAATGACAGTTATACTGTCAGATTGAGTACAAAAACTAACTAAACCTTACACAATATAATGTTTCTAGTAAAACTCACAAAGATACATATCTCCAGGCATTATTAGCCATTTTGCATGTGTGGTTTAGGAGTTATGTTTAAATAAATAACTGCCAGATTGAGTGTGACAGTAAACTGTCATAGTGAGTAAAACCCTTATTTTGTATTTGCAAACCTTACAAAAACAACTAAATCTAGTTAAACTCACACAGATACAATATTACAGGCATTTTTAGACATAATGCATGTTTGGTTTTAGAGTAATGTTTATATAACTTTCATATTTAGTATGACAGCTGTACTGTCATATTGAATAAAAAAAACAACTAACTTGTGTCTTTGCAAACCTTACAAAATACCATTTTTCTAGTAAAACTAACTAGATACATGCTCCAGGCATTATTAGCCATTTTGCATGTGTTGTTTGAGTTATGTTTAAAAAACTGTCATATTGAGTGTGACAGTATACTGTCATAAAACCCAATTTTTGTATTTGCAACACTGATTCTAGTAAAACTCACATATATACAATATTACAGGCAGTTTTGGACATAATGCATGTTTGGTTTTGGAGTTATGTTTATATAACTTTCATATATAGTATGACAGCTAAATTGTTATATTGAGTAAAAAAACTAACTTGTGTTTGTCATAAAACCCAATTTTTGTATTAGCAAACCATACAAATGATTCAAATAAAACTCACATGGATTCAATATTACAGGCATTTTCAGACATTTTGCATGTTTGGTTTAGGAATTATGTTGTGATACATTTGTATTGCTTTTTTCACATTATCTCAGGATTTTTAGAACATTACTGTCATATTGAGTAAAAAAATAATTTTTGTGTTTGCAAGCCTTAAAAAAAGCATATGTGTATGCATTATTAGCCATTTTTCAGGTGTGGTTTAGGAGTTATGTTTAAATAACTGTCATATTGAGTGTGGCGTTATACTGTCATAGTGAGTTAAAAAAAACTAACTTGTGTCTTTGCAAACCTTACAAAAGAAAATGTTTCTAGCAACACTCACAAAGATAATTTTTTTCACGCTATTAGACATGTTTCATGTGTATTTAGGAGTTATAATTAAATAACTTTCATATTGAGTGTTAAAGTTATAATGTCATTATGTGTAAAACCTAATTTTTGTATTTGCAAACCTTACAAAAACAATTGATTCTAGTAAAACTTATATAGATTCAATATTACAGGCATTTTTAGACAATTTACATGTTTGGTTTAAAAGTTGTGTTTGAATACATTTGTATTGCTTTTTTCGCATTATCTCAGGATTCTAAGATCATTACTTTCATATTGAGTAAAACACTACTTTTTGTTTTTGCAAACCTTACAAACTCACATGAATACATTATTATAAGCAATTTTAGACATGACACACGTTTGGTTTTGGAGTTATGTTTATATAACTTGTATATTTAGTATGACTGTTATACTGTCATATTGAATAAAAAAAAAACTAGCTTGTGTCTTTCCAAACTTTACAAAATATCATTTTTCTAGTAAATCTAACAAAGATACATGTCTCCAGGCATTATTACCCATTTTGCATGGGTTGTTTAGGAATTATGTTTAAATACATTTTTATTGCTTTTTTCGCATTATCTCAGGATTCTTAGATCATTACTTTCATATTGAGTAAAAAACTACTTTTTGTTTTTGCAAACCTTACAAACTCACATAAATACATTATTACAGGCATTTTTAGACATAACACATGTTTGGTTTTGGAGTTATGTTTATATAACTTTTATATTTAATATGACTGTTATACTGTCATATTGAATTTAAAAAAACTAGCTTGTGTCTTTGCAAACTTTACAAAAGTTCATTTTTCTAGTAAAACTAACAAAGATACATGTCTCCAGGCATTATTAGCCATTTTGCATGGGTTGTTTAGGAATTATGTTTCAATAAATTTTTATTGCTTTTTTCGCATTATCTCAGGATTCTTAGATCATTACTTTCATATTGAGGAAAAAACTACTTTTTGTTTTTGCAAACCTTACAAACTCACATAAATACATTATTATAGGCAATTTTAGACATGACACACGTTTGGTTCTAGAGTTATGTTTATATAACTTTCATATTTAGTATGACTGTTATACTGTCTTATTGAATAAAAAACACTAGCTTGTGTCTTTGCAAACTTTACAAAATATCATTTTTCTAGTAAAACTAACAAAGATACATGTCTCCAGGCATTATTACCCATTTTGCATGGGTTGTTTAGGAATTATGTTTAAATAAATTTGTATTGCTTTTTTCGCATTATCTCAGGATTTTAAGATCATTACTTTCATATTGAGTAAAAAACTACTTTTTGTTTTTGCAAACCTTACAAACTCACATTAATACATTATTACAGGCATTTTTAGTCATGACACATGTTTGGTTTTGGAGTTATGTTTATATAACTTTCATATTTAGTATGACTGTTATACTGTCATATTGAATAAAAAACAACTAGCTTGTGTCTTTGCAAACTTTACAAAATATACCTTTCCTAGTAAAACTAACAAAGATACATGTCTCCAGGCATTATTACCCATTTTGCCTGGGTTGTTTAGGAATTATGTTTGAATACATTTTTATTGCTTTTTTCGCATTATCTCAGGATTTTAAGATCATTACTTTCATATTGAGTAAAAACTACTTTTTGTTTTTGCAAACCTTACAAACTCACGTTAATACATTATTACAGGCATTTTTAGACATGACACATGTTTGGTTTTGGAGTTATGTTTATAAACTTTTATATTTAATATGACTGTTATAATGTCATATTGAATAAAAAAAAACTGGCTTGTGTCTTTGCAAACTTTACAAAAGATCATTTTTCCAGTAAAACTAAAAAAGATACATGTCTCCAGGCATTATTAGCCATTTTGCATGGGTTGTTTAGGAATTATGTTTAAATACATTTTTATTGCTTTTTTCGCATTATCTCAGGATTCTAAAATCCTTACTTTCATATTGAGGAAAAAACTACTTTTTGTTTTTGCAAACCTTACAAACTCACATAAATACATTATTATAGGCAATTTTAGACATGACACACGTTTGGTTCTGGAGTTATGTTTATATAACTTTCATATTTAGTATGACTGTTATACTGTCTTATTGAATAAAAAAAACTAGCTTGTGTCTTTGCAAACTTTACAAAATATATATTTCCTAGTAAAACTAACAAAGATACATGTCTCCAGGCATTATTACCCATTTTGCCTGGGTTGTTTAGGAGTTATGTTTAAATACATTTTTATTGCTTTTTTCGCATTATCTCAGGATTCTAAGATCATTACTTTCATATTGAGTAAAAAACTACTTTTTGTTTTTGCAAACCTTACAAACTCTCATAAATACATTATTACAGACATTTTTAGACATGACACATGTTTGGTTTTGGAGTTATGTTTATATAACTTTTATATTTAGTATGACTGTTATACTGTCATATTGAATAAAAAAAACTAGCTTGTGACTTTGCAAACTTTACAAAAGATAATTTTTCTAGTAAAACTAACAACGATACATGTCTCCAGGCATTATTAGACATTTTGCATGTGTTGTTTAGGAGTTATGTTTAAATACATTTTTATTGCTTTTTTCGCATTATCTCAGGATTCTAAGATCATTACTTTCATATTGAGTAAAAAACTACTTTTTGTTTTTGCAAACCTTACAAACTCACATTAATACATTATTACAGGCATTTTTAGACATGACACATGTTTGGTTTTGGAGTTATGTTTATATAACTTTCATATTTAGTAGGACTGTTATACTGTCATATTGAATAAAAAAAAAACTGGCTTGTGTCTTTGCAAACTTTACAAAAGATCATTTTTCCAGTAAAACTAAAAAAGATACATGTTTCCAGGCATTATTAGCCATTTTGCATATATTGTTTAGGAGTAATGTTTAAATACATTTTTATTGCTTTTTTCGCATTATCTCAGGATTTTAAGAACATTACAGTCATATTGAGTAAAAAAACTACTTTTTGTGTTTGCAAGATTTAAAAAAGCATGTGTTTCGAGTAAAACGGCCAAGGATGCATTATTTCAGGCATTATTAGCCATTTTTCATGTGTGGTTTGAGTTATGGTTAAATAACTGTCATATACTGTCAGTTATGACATAGTAAGTAAAACCTAATTTATGTATTTGCAAACCTTACAAAATCATTTAAATCTAGTAAAACTCACATGGATTCAATATTACAGACATGTTTAGACATTTTGCATGTTTGGTTTAGGAATTATGTTGGAATCATTTTTATTAATTTGTTCGTATTATCTCAGAATTTTAGAACATTACTGTCATATTGAGTAAAAAAATAATTGTTGTGTTTGCATTTAAAAAAGCATATGTTTCGAGTAAAACTTATTATTTCAGGCATTGTTAGTCATTTTTCATGTGTAGTTTAAGAGTTATGTTTAAATAACTGTCATATTGAGTGTGGCAGTTATACTGTCATATTGAGTAAAAAAAACTAACCTGTCTTTGCAAACCTTACAAAAGAAAATGTTCTAGTAACACTCACAAAGATAAATTTTTTCACGCATTATTAGACATGTTTCATGTGTGGTTAGGAGTTATAAATAAATAATTGTCATATTGAGTGTTACAGTTTTAATGTCATTATGTGTAAAACCTAATTTTTGTATTTGCAAACCTTACAAAAACAATTGATTCTAGTAAAACTTATATAGATTCAATATTACAGGCATTTTTAGACATTTTACATGTTTGGTTTAAAATTTGTGTTTGAATACATTTGTATTGCTTTTTTCGCATTATCTCAGGATTCTAAGAACATTACTTTCATATTGAGTACAAAACTACTTTTTGTTTTTGCAAACCTTACAAACTCACATAAATACATTATTACAGGCATTTTTAGACATGACACATGTTTGGTTTTGGAGTTATGTTTATATAACTTTCATATTTAGTATGACTGTTATACTGTCATATTGAATAAAAAAAACTAGCTTGTGTCTTTGATATCTTTACAAAAGATCATTTTTTTAAACTAACAACGTTACATGTCTCCCTAGGCATTATTAGCCATTTTGCATGTGTTGTTTAGGAGTTAGGTTTAAATACATTTTTATTGCTTTTTTCCCATTATCTCAGGGTTCTAAGAACTTTAAAGTCAAGTAAAAAACTACTTTTTGTGTTTGCAAAATGTAAAACTCAGTAAAACTCCCAATGATTCATTATTTCAGGCATTATTAGCCATTTTTTTGTGTGGTTTATGAGTTATGTTTAAATAACTGTCATATTGAGTGTGATTTTGTCATTGTGAGTAAAACCTCATTTTTGTATTTGCAAACCTTACAAAAACAACCGATTCTAGGAAAACTCACATTGATACAATATTACAGGCATGTTTAGACATATTGCATGTTTGGTTTTGGAGTTATATTTATATAACCTGCTTTCTGACCCGCCACCTTTGTGGTTTGCGTGTCCCACTGATCCAGGAACTATGTTGTCCGGGGGCTTCTATGGTCTCCCAAGACAAACAGGTCCTAGGTGAGGGATCAGACAAAGAGCAGCTCAAAGACCTTTATTAAAAGTACAATTGAGGACCTAGATTTTTTCTCGCCCAGACGCAGGTCACCTCTGGGCCTGTGGAGCCAGGCCCAGAGGTGTGGCACGATGGCGATTGACGGGCCTGTCCCCATGGGGCCCAGCCGTGCTCAGCTCGAAGAGGCAACGTGGATCCCCCCTCCAGGGCTCACCACTCATGGGCTGGGTCATAGAGGGTGCAGTGTGAGCTGGGCGGAAGCCGAAGGCAGGGCACTTGGTGGTCCGATTATCGGCTACATAAGCTCGCTCTTGGGACATGGAACATCACCTCGCTGGGAGGGAAGGAGCCTGAGCTGGTGCATGAGGTGGAGACGTTCCCGGCTAGATATAGTTGGACTCACAGCAAGGGCTCTGGAACCTGTTCTCTCAGAGGGGCTGGACTGAGCTGAACTTTCATTACTTGCAACGCCAGAGTGGAAGAGATTCCACACTGGCGTTGCAACTAATGAGAGGCTGGGGTGGCAATTCTTGTTGCCCCCCGGCTCAAAGCCTGCACGTTGGACTTTAAACCCAATAGACGAGATGGTAGCTTCCTTCAGCCTTCGGGTTGGGTGACGGGTCCTGACTGTTGTTTGTGTTTACACACCAAACAGCAGCTCAGAGTACCAACTCTTTTTGGATTCCCTTGAGGGAGTACTGGAGAGTGCTCCCTCGGGTGATTCCCTTGTTCTGCTGGTGGACTTCAACGCTATGTTGGCAACGACAGTGAAACCTGGAGAGTCGTGATTGGGAAAAATGGCCACCCGGATCTGAACCCAAGTGGTGCTTTGTTATTGGACTTTTGTGCTTGTCACGGATTGTCCATAACAAACACAATGTTCAAACATAAGGGTGTCCATATGTGCACTTGGCACAAGGACACCCTCGGCCGCATGATTGACTTTGTAGTTGTGTCATGGGATTTGCGGCCTCATGTTTTGGACACTCGGTGAAGAGAGGGGCAGAGCTTTCCACCAACCACCACCTGGTGGTGAGCTGGCTCCGATGGTAGGGGAGGATGCCGGTCAGACCTGGCAGGCCCGAACGCATTGTAAGGGTCTGCTGGGAACACCTAGCAGAGTCCCCTGAAGAACTTTGAACATGTCCGGAAGAACTTTGAACATGTCACGAGGGAGGTGCTGGACATTGAGTCTGAGTGGACCATGTTCCGTTCCTCTCTTGTTGAGCCAGCTGATTGAAGCTGTGGCCGCAAGGTGTTTGGTGCCTGTCGTGGCGGTAATCCACCAGCAGTGAGGGATGCTGTCAAGCTGAAGAAAGAGCCACCGGGTCCTTTTGGCTCATGGGACTCCAGAGGCAGTGGGCATACCGACAGGCCAAGCGAGACCTCCTCAGTCCCACCAACACGTCTTCCTCTGAGGAAACAGTGCCTGGGAAGTCTGTGGTGGGCTCTCCTATTTCTGGGGCTGAGGTTGCCAAGGTAGTTAAAAAGCTCCTCGGTGGCAAGGCCCCGGGGGTATGAGCTCCGTCCGGAGTTCCTTAAGGCTCTGGATGCTGTGGGGCAGTCTTGGTTGACAAGACTTTGCAACATTGCGTCTACATCGGGGGCGGGACCTCTGGATTGGCAGACCGGGGTGGTGGTTCCTCTCTTTAAGAAGGGGAACCGGTGAGGGTGTGTTCCAACTATCGTAGATCACACTCCTCAGCCTTCCCGGTAAGGTCTATTCATGTGTAATGGAGAGGAGGAACCTCTGATCCAGGACGAACAGTGTGGTTTTCGTCCTGGTCGTGGAACGGTACACCAGCTCTATACTCTCGGCAGGGTCCTTGAGTGTGCATGGGAGTTTGCCCAACCAGTCTACATAAGTTTTGTGGACTTGGAGAAGACATTCGACCTTGGCCCCCGGTAAATCCTGTGGGGAGTGCTCAGAGAGTATGGAGTATCGGCATGTCTGATTGTGGCGGGTGTCTCCCTGTATGATCAGTGTCAGAGCTTGGTCCGCATTGCCGGCAGTATGTCGGACCCCTTTCCAGTGAGGGTTGGACTCCGCCAAGGCTGCCCTTTGTCACCGATTCTGTTCATAACTTTAATGGACAGAATATCTAGGCGCAGTCATGGCTTTGAGGATCCCCTCAACGCCATGACTGCGCCTGGTTTGGTGGCTGCAGGATTAGGTATCTGCTTTTTGCAGATGATGTGGTCCTGATGGCTTCAACTGGCCAAGATCTTCAGCTTTCATTGGATCGGTTCGCAGTGAAGCGACTGGGATGAGAATCAGCACCTCCAAGTCCGAGTCCATGGTTCTCGCCCGGGAAAGGGTGGAGTGCCATCTCGAGGTTGGGAAAGAGATCTTGCCCCAAGTGAAGGAGTTCAAGTACCTAGGAGTCTTGTTCACGAGTGAGGATAGAGTGGATTGTGAGATCTACAGGCGGATCGGTGCGGCGTCTTCAGTAATGAGGACGCTATATCGATCCGTTGTGGTGAAGAAGGAGCTGAGCCAGAAGGAAAAGCTTTCAATTTACCGGTCGATCAACGTTCCCATCCTCACCATGGTCATGAGCTTTGGGTTATGACCGAAAGGACAAGGTCACGGGTACAAGCGGCCGAAATGAGTTTCCTCCGCCGGGTGGTGGGTCTCTCCCTTAGAGATAGGGTGAGAAGCTCTGTCATCTGGGAGGAACTCAGTGTAAAGCCTCTGCTCCTCCACATTGAGAGGAGCCAGATGAGGTGGTTCGGGCATCTGCTCAGGATGCCACCCGAACGCCTCCCTAGGTCCGAACGGCAGGAGGCCATGGGGAAGACCTAGGATACATTGGAAAGACTATGGCCTGGGAACGCCTCGGGATCCCCCGAGAAGAGCTGGACGAAGTGGCTGGGGAGAGGGAAGTCTGGGCTCTCTGCTTAGGCTGCTGCCCCCGCAACCCGACCTCGGATAAGCGGAAGAAAATGGATGGATTTAGTATGACAGTTATACTGTCATATTGAGTGTGACAGTATACTGTCATAAAACCCAATTTTTGTATTTGTAAACCTGATTCTAGTAAAACTCACATCTATACAATATTACAGGCAATTTTGGACATAATGCACGTTTGGTTTTGGAGTTATGTTTATATAACTTTAATATATAGTATAACATCTATACTGTTATAATGAGTAAAAAAACTAACTTGTGTCTGTCATAAAACTCAATTTTTGTATTTGCAAACCTTACAAAAACAAATGATTCTAGTAAAACTCACATGGATTCAATATTACAGGCATTTTTAGACATTTTGCATGTTTGGTTTAGGAATTATGTTGGAATACATTTGTATTGCTTTTTTTCACATTATCTCAACATTTTAAGAACTTACTGTCATATTGAGTAAAAAAAACTTTTTGTGTTTGCAAGCCTTAAAAAAACAACCGATTCTAGTAAAACTCACATTGATACAATATTACAGGCATGTTTAGACATCTTGCATGTTTGGTTTTGGAGTTATGTTTATATAACCTGCTTTCTGAGCCGCCACCTTTGTGGTTTGCGTGTCCCACTGATCCTAGGAGCTATGTTGTCCGGGGGCTTCTATGCCCCCTGGTAGGGTCCCCCAAGACAAACAGGTCCTAGGTGAGGAATCAGACAAAGAGCAGCTCAAAGACCTTTATGAAAAGTACAAATCGAGGACCTAGATATTTTCTCGCCCGGACGCGGGTCACCTTGGCTCCCCTGTGGAGCCAGGCCCAGAGGTGGGGCACGATGGCGAGCGACTGGTGCCCATGGGGCCCAGCTCGAAGAGGCAACGTGGGTCCCCCCTGCAATAGGCTCACCACTCATGGGCTGGGTCATAGAGGTCGGGTGCAGTGTTAGCTGGGCGGAAGCCGAAGGCAGGGCACTTGGCGGTCCGATTATCGGCTACATAAGCTCGCTCTTGGGACGTGGAACGTCACCTCGCGAGGTGGAGAAGTTCCCGGCTAGATAAAGCTGGACTCACTTCGACGCACAGCAAGGGCTCTGGAACCTGTTCTCTCAAGAGAGGTTGGACTCTCTTCCACTCTGGCGTTGCAAGTAATGAGAGGCTGGGTTGGCAATTCTTGTTGCCCCCCGGCTCAAAGCCTGCACGTTGGACTTAACCCAGAAGACGAGATGGTAGCTTCCCTCCGCTTTCGGGTTGGGTGACGGGTCCTGACTGTTGTTGGTGTTTACGCACCAAACAGCAGCTCAGAGTACCCACTCTTTTTGGATTCCCTTGAGAGTGCTCCCTCGGGTGATTCCTTTGTTCTGCTGGGGGTCTTCAACGCTCATGTTGGCAACGACTTTGAAACCTGGAGAGTCGTGATTGGGAAAAATGGCCACCCGGATCTGAACCCAAGTGGTGCTTTGTTATTGGACTTTTGTGCTCGTCACGGATTGTCCATAACAAACACAATGTTCAAACATAAGGGTGTCCATATGTGCACTTGGCACCAGGACACCCTCGGCCGCAGTTCCATTATTGACTTTGTAGTTGGGTCATGGGATTTGCGGCCTCATGTTTTGGACACTCGGGTGAAGAGAGGGGCGAGCTTTCTACCGATCACCACCTGGTGAGCTGGCTCCGATGGTGGGGTAGGATCCCGGACAGACCTGGCAGGCCCAAACGCATTGTGAGAGTCTTTTGGGAATGCCTAGCAGAGTCTCCTGTCAGAGAGAGTTTCCTTTTCTACCTCCGGAGGAACTTTGAACATGTCACAAAGGAGGTGCTGGACATTGAGTCTGAATGGATCATGTTCCGTGCCTCTCTTGTCAAGCCAGCTGATTGGAGCTGTGGCCGCAAGGTGTTTGGTGCCTGTCGTGGCGGTAATCCTAGAACCCGCTGGTGGCCACCAGCAGTGCGGGATGCCGTCAAGCTGAAGAAAGAGCTTATCTGGTCCTTTTGGCTCATGGGACTCCAGAGGCAGCGGGCATACCGACAGGCCAAGCAGTGCCTGGGGAATCTGTGGTGGGCTCTCCTATTTCTGGGGCTGAGGTTGCCAAGGTAGTTAAAAAGCTCCTCGGTGGCAAGGCCCCGGGGGTGGATGAGCTCCGTCCGGAGTTCCTTAAGGCTCTGAATGCTGTGGGGCTGTTTTAGTTGACAAGACTCTGCAACACCGCATGGACATCAGGGGCGGTACCTCTGGATTGGCAGACCGGGGTGGTGGTTCCTCTCTTTAAGAAGGGGAACCGGAGGGTGTGTTCCAACTATCGTAGATCACACTCCTCAGCCTTCCCGGTAAGGTCTATTCATGTGTACTGGAGAGGAGGAACTTCGGATCCAGGACGAACAGTGTGGTTTTCGTCCTGGTCGTGGAACGGTAGACCAGCTCTATACTCTCGGCAGGGTCCTTGAGTGTGCATGGGAGTTTGTCCAACCAGTCTACATGTGCTTTGTGGACTTGGAGAAGACATTCGACCGTGGCCACCCCGGGAAGTCCTGTGGGGAGTGCTCAGAGAGTATGGGGTATCGGCATGTTTGATTGTGGCGGGTCGCTCCCTGTATGATCAGTGTCAGAGCTTGGTCCGCATTGCCAGCAGTAAGTCGGACCCCTTTCCAGTGAGGGTCGGACCGGAGTCCAACCCTCGTGTTGGCTGCCCTTTGTCACCAAATGTGTTCATAAATTTTATGGACAGAATTTCTAGGCGCAGTCATGGCGTTGAGGGGATCCGGTTTGGTGGCTGCAGGATTAGGTCTCTCCTTTTTGCAGATGATGTGGTCCTTATGGCTTTAACTGGCCAGGATTTTCAGCTCTCATTGGATTGGTTCGCAGCCGAGTGTGAAGCGACTGGGATGAGAATCAGCACCTCCAAGTCCGAGGTTCTCGTCCGGGAAAGGGTGGAGTGCCATTTCAAGGTTGGGCAGGAGATCTTGCCCCAAGTGGATGAGTTCAAGTACCTGGAGTCTTGTTCATGAGTGAGGGAAGAGTGGATCGTGAGATGCACAGGCTGGCGGCCGAAATGAGTTTTCTCCGCTGGGTGGCGGGTCTCTCCCTTACTGTAAGAATTTTCACCGTTTAATTACAGTAACCTACTGGCAGCTAATGGTTCCAGTATAAAACTGTTTTTCTACAGCACACATACTGTGATTTATCACTACAGTTTATTACTGTAAAAAGTATCACACTACTGTGCTGTATCAAATATACGCTTCACAGCATAATACTGTCATCTGTTTAGCGGCATTACACTGTTATTTTAGTGTATCTACTGTAATATCCATTAACAGTTAATTACAGTAAAATAATTGTAAGCACTATAGATTGAGCTTTACAGTATAATGCCACTAGAAGTTAATGAGTTGAACTTTTAATTTTTCAAAATCAAAACCCCTGCAAACTGCTGGCATAAATATGACTGGAGAAATGGCCTTGCAAGATTATGTTTTTATTAACCGATTATTTTAAAGTGCATCAAATACATTCAATGTACATTTAGTGCATTCTTCTTATTTTCAGTAAAGCATTTTAACATTTATAACATGTCCACTTAATTTCTAACTGGAGACAAAACACTGAACACGAGTCCAGTGTTTAGTTGTCGGCTACATAAAGCCCCACTCAAAGTCTGTGAGATGTTTTATAAGGGTGGCTACGTGAGGATTTACAGTTGCTGCCTTTTTCTGGACCAGCTTCCCGGTCTTCTTGGACACCACCTTTCCCTGGCTAGCCTTTGTTCCCCTCTCAGGGTTAACGCCAATGAATCGCCTAAAAAAGAGAGAAAGCATATTAGATATTGTGTTGTGATTGAAGATTACTTGCAGTCGATACAGAACCCCCCTCACATTGTTATTTAGGAATATGCACTGCACAAATATTAATATCAATTTTAGGATATATGTGAGCCTATACCATAACCACAGCTGTAGATGAGTGAATGCTCTAAAACCCATTAAGACAAATTCAGAGAGGAAGACAATGCTAAAGCCTCCCCAATCCCTCTCTCTATTTATGTTTTCTCTCCATCTACGGGACCGTGTATTTACGCTGATGTTTCCTGCTTTCACCCATTTAACATATCGTTACCTGCTCATTACCTATCTTCTCTGCATCCTGGGGTCACACTGGTGCTTCTTGCCTTTACCCATTCAACATATATTTACCTGCACATTACCTACCTTCTCTGCATAGTGTGGTCACACTGGTGCTTTCTACCTTTGCCCATTCAAAATATCTTTACCTGCACATTACCTACCTTCTCTGTATCCTGGAGTCAAGCTGGTGTTTCCTGCCTTTACTCATTCAACATATCTTTACCTGCACATTACCTACCTTCTCTGTATCCTGGTGTCTAGCTGGTGTTTCCTGCCTTCACCCATTCAACATATCTTTACCTGCACATTACCTACCTTCCCTGCATCCTTGGGTCACACTGGTGCTTCTTTCTTTCACCATACAACATATCTTCACCTGCACATACCTACCTTGTCTGCATGGCCTCGACCACACCTGCGCTTCCTTCTTTCACCCATTCAACATACCTTCACCCGCACATTACCTACCTTCCCTGCATAGTGGGGTCACATTGGTGCTTCCTGCCTTTACCCATTCAACATATCTTCACCCGCACATTACCTACTTGCTCTGCATTCTCGGGTCAAGCTGGTGCTTCCTGCCATCATCCAGTCAACATATCTTTACCTGCAAATTACCTACTTTTTCTGCATCCTGGGGTCAAACAGGTGCTTCCTTCTTTGACCCAGTCAACATATCTTTACCTGCACATTACCTACCTTCTCTGTATCCTAAAGTCAAACTGGTGCTTCGGTCCCTAATAAGAAGGTCCACAAAGGAACAGAAGAGTCATTGATTTAAGGCACCAAATTGGGGAAATGACAAGTAAAATTCCTGAACAGAGGTGAGAAATATAAAATAAAATATCCTAACAGTATTTTAACAGTATCAAGAGGATTTACCTTTGAACAAATTCCAATGTCCGAGGACCTTCCTCTTGGTATTCCAAGTTGAACACATAGTAGGTGGCAAGAAGGGCAGCAAGCCCTGAGATTAAGCTAGGTTGGACGCCTTTGCAGATGACATCACCTTCCATGCTGATCATCCAACGTTTTATTGTGACTTTGTCACCAGCAACTGGTACAGTCAAGAAATGCAGTTTATGTTCCTAAACAGTATCCAATATGGGTAGCATTTTAAAAGTATTTGGAATGGCCACCTCACTCGCTCTCTCTTTACTCTGTTTACATCTAGTCTCCTAAGGCAGTGGTTCTCAAATGGGGGTACGCGTACTCCTGGGGGTACTTGAAGGTATGCCAAGGGGTACGTGAGATTTTTTTTAAATATTCTAAAAATAGCAACAATTCAAAAATCCTTCATAAATATATTTATTGAATAATACTTCGACAAAATATGAATGTAAGTTCATAAACTGAACAACTAATCAAGTAGGCTATTCCATTCATTACCATAAAGCCAGAGTTTCCCCCATGCCATGATGGTTTGACCCTACCTGGCGGTGCCACACGGCACCAACTGTCAATCAACTATCCATGTAGAAAACAATGGAGGCTT